>NW_023425057.1:0-1036 GCF_002922805.2 Oryzias melastigma
GATTAATTAAAAATATTTGAGTTTCATAACTACATTTATTTTGTAGGAATAATATTTTTTAACAGAATCTGAAAATGTATAAAGATTTGTTTAGAGACTTTCGTTGTGTCTTTTGTAAAGTTTCATTTTATTAAAAATATATATATTTTTTTGATCTTTTACATGTTGAAGTGTTTTAAAAAGTAAATCAACATCAACTTAATTACTGGAAATAAACAATTCATAATAAAATATATATTTTTGTTTTGTGTACTTTAAATTTTAAATAAATTCTATTGTTACTTTTATTGTGAAAGTCAACTGATCTATTCCAGATGTGTCCTCACTAACTGCATTTCTACTGAATGTAGAATTATGTAAATTGGATTTACAATAAAAAAATTGCACGATAAAAGCATTCAACTTAAAATGAAAATAACTACTCATGTATATTAAGAAGTTTTTACAAAACTTTATTAGAAACACTTATTTTCTAATTAAATAAGTCACATGAACAACAACCAGATCTCACGTTTAGCTGCACAGTGTCTTAGGAACAACATTTTGATCACCTCTGGATTTCTGACCAGAAGTAGACGATCCTGTGAAGATGTTGATCAATATTTCATTGTTAGGTGACAATACATTTTAATATCTTATAAATGTGTCAACATGTGTTGAATGTTTGAACTAACACGGTTTTTTAAGTCTCAGTAGTGTTTTTACTGTAAGGAAGTGAAGGATGATGGGAAACAATATCATTGTAGTTCTTACTGTGACCAGTAGAGGACAGTAAAGTCTAAATATCAGTCCTGTTTTTGTTTGTTTGTGTTCAAAATCATCATTTTTTCCTTTCAATTTTTTAGTACGTTAAAATTGAATGTTTTTTTTCCTAAATGACTTGTGTGTCTGTAACTACTTATATTAACATGTTTGCATTTTTAGATGTCTTTGTTAATTATAGTTTCAAAATATAACATTTGATTTTGTTTCTCTCTTTATTATTTTTTGTTTGTTTATTATAATTTATTATTCTGAGAAGAGAAAACTTCTCAGA
>NW_023425058.1:0-1036 GCF_002922805.2 Oryzias melastigma
TAGCTAAACTACAAAATAGCCTAAAAAAACTGGAAAAAGCCTAAATTAGCCAAAACTGCTACCATGTAAATTTTATTCTAAGTCCAATACAGCCTAAAAAAAAACAAAAAAAAGCCTAAATTAGCCGAAACAGGTTTGTGTTTGTGTTCATGTTTTACGTGATCATTGTGAATCAGCCGATTCTGACACACAAAATGGGCTTTTCGTATTAGCACTGAACTTAAGGGGTTGCTAACGACGCAAAGCCGCTTTTCGTCAGAATCAGCCGATTGACGTTGATTGTGTTAGCACTTCACTTTTGGGCAGTGTTGCATATCAACAAAAAGCTACTTATCTTCACTTCAGAATCCACTGGAGTTACACTAACTACATAAACAGTTAGAGAGCTATGGTAGTCGAAAGAATGTCCAATACGTTTAAAAAAAACAATACTTTTTGTATCTTGAATATCAGCAGATATCAACAGCTTAGCGATTATGGTGTCTCTTCCACTACTTTTGAGTTGAAGCATTTCCATGGCAACTGGTTGACTTTTTTTTTTCTTGTTTTCGGGATAGGAATCGCCCTTCAGATCCAGTGCTACCAGTGTGAGGAGATAAATCAAAATGACTGCTCCACGCCCGAATATATCGTCAACTGTACGGTCAACGTGCAGGACACGTGTCAGAAGGAGGTGTTGGTCAAACCTGATGGTAAGCCGGGGATAATCCTACGGGGTGCTTTGGTGTTACCAGCTAATTTGGGTTCTTGAACAGTTTTTGAAACTCATTTTAAAAGATTTTCAGAATGGTTTGTTGCCATCTTCATAATTGGTAGCCGTTAGGAAATATATGACAGTTTTAGAAGAGAAACTTGTTACCGGTTTTATTTTGAGTAACATAATAAAGTCACTCCAAGCATAAGTCAGTTTGGACAAGTGTGTAATGTTGTCTCGACTGAAATCATCTGCGATATTAAATATTATTTTTTTTGTGTGATATGACATTTTAATTAATGCAAATTGCACTGCATAAACACCTCATTAAAGCAGCTGCAG
>NW_023425059.1:0-1036 GCF_002922805.2 Oryzias melastigma
TTCTTTTAAGAATTAAACAAGTTAACTTTAATTAGTCAAAAATTTGGCAATGACCAGCATACATCACTTTTAAACCCCCATTTATAGAAATCAACAGCCAAAATGAGCTGATTTAAGGTTTAGTTACCCTCTCTGCTGTTGCTGCTGAGCTTCTTTAACTGCAGCTTCTGTCTGCAGGACTTCATCAACTTCATCCCGGATTATCCGCACACAGAGTTCACTCAGGAGTGTAAGGTGAGTGGGGCGGTTCTCTGAGGGTCTGCTGCAGGAGGAGGAGGAGCTCACTGAGATCTGTTCTGCTTTCTCAGACGAGGAACGCCAGCATCCTGGGCTTCTGCTGGACCAGCTGGAACGAGGTTGTCTTCATAACTGACCAGGGAGTCGAGTTCTACCAGGTAACCCACTACTCCTAAGAGAGAGCCTTGGAATAACTGATGAACAAAGCCCGGACTTTTCCTTTTTTTAAACCAGTTTCTTAAATCTGGGCTGTTGTGTGAGAGCAGCAATGAGATGTTTATGTGAGTGTGGGGTTAACTTGATTTGGAGAATCAGGGCTTCTCAGAGTCTGGCGACGAAAAGGACCCAGTAAAAACGGCTGAACACCATCAAGGACACCAGGGGGCGCCACTTCACAGCTTTCATTCAATCCTGACATTCATCACTGCACATGAATGTGGAGGGATTTTTGTGCCACCATATTGCAAGCAAAGGTCACAGTTTTTGTATGAAAATGTTCTAAGATGCAAACAAAATGTAAAGTGTTAAGGAAAAAAAATCATAATTTTCAAATAAAAATATACAATATTTGTTTTCAAAAACTTTTTTTTGTGTTTGCAAAAAATATTTTTGCGTTTGCATCACAAATGTTTTTAGATGTGTAGTGCCTCATCTTACTTTCGCCCTATCTTTGATTTTGCGTTAAAAATTTTCTGCCAGCATTGTTTGTGCCCCCCCAAACAACCTGCTGATTGGTCTAAATTTTATCCAATCAGGTGTCTCTGCGTCGGATTGACAAACATAACGCTGAGAGAAAATT
>NW_023425060.1:0-1036 GCF_002922805.2 Oryzias melastigma
TCTCGCTTCGGACAAAGAATTTTTTTCTCACATTAACACTCATCTGAAGAGTAGTGAGACCGTGCATTGCATGTTTAAGGGTTGCTCTTACCAAACAAATGTGTATGGTACATTTAAATCACATAAAAGCCGGAAACACAGTTCATACACTGTAGAAGACTTTAAATCAGGGATTGTGAACACAGCTGAAAGCCAAACTTCAGCTTGTCTTGCTACAGACGAAATTTTTGCAGATGAAAGCGTTGCAGATTTTGATGATGCTGAAGCCACTGACATAGAGTGTAAAGACTTGTCAGATAGTATAGAGTTGAACTTGGCGTCTCTTTTACTAAAACTTGAAAACTACTACCACGTTCCAAGTGTTGCAATCAATGAACTGCTTTCTGACCTTCATTATTTGATCTCTGCTTGTGAACCTATATCAAAAAAACTTATTACAGATACTCTTGGTAAACATAAAATCTGTGTAGACTCCCATCTTATTGATGAACTGAGTAACATAACATTATCTAATCCTTTGTTAAAAGCTATTGGAAAAGAAGGCCCACTTGCTACGTCTTACAAGCGCAAAAAGTATTACAAAAAAATCTTTAAAGTGATTGAACCAGTCGAATACATTCTCGACTCCCAAACTCAGCGTACTTTCCAATATGTTCCAATATTGAAGTCATTACAACAGTTACTTCACCAAAAGCATACTCTGCAAACGATTGTTGATAGTCACAAGGAAAATCAGTTAAAAAATGATAAACAATACAGGTCTTTTCGAGATGGTCTACATTTTTTAAACAATACATTTCTCGTGGGTGAAGAACTAAAAATTTCTTTGTGCTTGTACATTGACGACTTTGAACTTTGCAATCCGTTGGGTACATCACGGAAAAAACACAAGCTTTGCTCTGTTTATTGGGTTATTGGAAATCTGCCTCCTGGAAGTCATTCAGCATTGTCTTCAATATATTTAGCATTGTTGTGCAAAAGTGAAGACCTAAAAACTTTTGGGTATCAAAAAATATTTGAACCTCTTTTGCAAGAT
>NW_023425061.1:0-1036 GCF_002922805.2 Oryzias melastigma
TTATCAGACAGGTTTAATTCAATTCATGCCAGGCCCAATAAAAAAAAGTGTTCTTTTAATTTGTGTGAGCAGTGTAGTTTGAGTAGGCTTTAACAGAGAGTGTCAGCTCATTGACTCTACAGATGTAAAACTCCCTCAACACATTTCTGTCTTTTTTGTATGTGGTGGACAGCACAGTTGGAAAAAGTGTTTCCCCAACATCAGGTACAGAACATTCTTACTCTGCGTATCTGTGTGTGTTTTTAAAGAATACTAAAGTTTACATCTCAGGTCACATGACCCAGCAGATCCATTAATTTGTTTTCTAAACTCTTTTGGTTTGGTTCGGAGTCACAGGAGCATTTCCAGCTACTGTTGGTCAAAGACAGGTTACACTCGCTCTCCAGTCCATTGCAGGCACACACACAGACCCCCCCACACACACACACACACAGACACAGCTCTAACGGACAATTAAGACTCATAATGTAACTATTCAGCTTGTTTTGGGCCTTTCAAGAAGTGGTGAAAAATGGTTCTGGATTATTCCCCGGAGCCTTTAGAGCTTTAGAGCTTCTCTTCCAATGAAGGATTCTTCATTCGATTAAAACCTCCACAATCCTCTTCATAACACAATAACTCATCAAGTGTCTTGGTCAGAGGTTCCTTCTGATGCTGTGACCTCCAAGAATGACTCTGCAGGATGTGAGAAGAAAAATGACTGACACTTCTGAATTAATCCTCAGGGATTAGTCAAACCTTTTCATGGGCTTGAATTGAAATGTTTTTGATCCTGTACACTATCTTAAAATGTGGTAATGATTTGACATGCTTTAAAAGTAATAGTATAACATACACATTTTGATTAGGAAAAACAGGATTGAACAAATGCTTTGCAGCATTAACAGAATAGTAAATGGTAAAAGTCAACACTTTAAATTGAGTTAAAATCATCTTCAAAAGAAAAAAGTAATAAAACTGACAGTAAAAAGAGTCAATGGTACAAGTTAAGTGTCAGGATGGCCTGGAGCTCCTCTCCTCCTGCCACCAGAGGGAG
>NW_023425062.1:0-1036 GCF_002922805.2 Oryzias melastigma
ATCTTCCCAGACTTCTTCCTGCCCTTCAATTGTAGGACCCTTTTGAGGGGTAGGGGTGTCTGAAATATCTATCTAAATAAAATGTATCCAACCTGAAATGGACCAAAGAATCTTGCTGTTCCAGCAGCTGCTCATTTGGGGGCGCTGTTACCTAAACTGAGCTCTGACCAGACTGGGATTCAAAGCAGAAAGCTGTTTTTGTGTAGCTTGTGTGTTCATTATTTCTGAACATTATCGTTAGACAAATCCTACAAATCTAGCAGTTTGGATTCATTTCAGTAGTCTTTGACTATTCTATATCACTGCTGCTGAAGCATCAAGAGAATCCGTCCTGTAAAGATCAGATAAATCTCACTTTCTCCACAGCTCTACCGTTGGGGTTTTTTGTCATTCTGCGTTGGGAGATTTAGAATTCTCTTCACCCTAAAGGGAACTAATACTGCCCCGGGAGGGTGTGAACTCTTGCCCCAAGGAAGGCCAGTGGCAGAAAACGCTCAGAGTCGGAACCGAATTCTGTTCGCTTAACTTGTTAAAGCTTCATAGCTAAAATGTAAGATCAAAGAACATAAAAGCCTGACTGTGATAACCTTCTTGTCTTCCATGAAGCGTTCAGAAGGCCTTCTCCTGAGGCTTCTTCTCCTCCAGCTTTTTCCATCTCTCAGCATTTTCTTGTCTCTCGTGTTCATCCCAGTTTTCCTTCATCCTCCACTTCTGTGCTGCTTCTTAAGGGAATCTCTCCATCACTGCTACCTTCATCCTCCTCAACCTCTCCGATCCACATCAGACAAAGACGTTCATGGATTCACAACAACTCTTCATTTTTGTTTCATTTTATCTCTGGTAGCAGCTAAAGCAAACGGTGAATCATCATTGAATGCAAACGAAACTTCAAGCAAACCGATGGAAAATCAGAGCATTTCCTGTCAATAAAGTTATGCAGAAAATTAACTTTAAATTCTACCAAACTTCTCTTCACATTTAAATATGAAGCTTTTTTAAGAATATTCTGCACAAGTTTGTAAAAAGCCCCTAAAAC
>NW_023425063.1:0-1036 GCF_002922805.2 Oryzias melastigma
GCCCTTCTCTGTGCTCTTTGCAGTGTTCCAGTAAGTCAGAACATTGCTGTATGCAGCATTCAAGGTTTGTTAATTTTCGACCAACAGATTTATTTGCTAAAAACTACCTTGAAATGCAGATTTATTAGCACCTTCTATGCCATTTTAAGTGGATTTATGTATGATGTTGGGAGCTTTTTTTTTACCATTTCTGTATGAGAATACAAAAATAAAAAGGAAATCTAGGGCCTTTCAGTCCTCACTTTTATAAGCTTTTATACTCAAAGTTAGACTGAGGTCCATCTCTCAAAATGAAAATGTTATTCTGCTTGCTAAAGGGCATGCCTGCCAACAGATGATCAGGTCCAATGAAAAAGCATGAACAAAAACAAACACAAGTTAAGCTACTTACTGGTTAACAGAAATGTCTACAGACATCAGTGGCATGCTTTTTGGTCAGTTCACTGAAGCAATGTTAATCCTTTATTTTTTTATCTTAAAAAGCTAGTTTTTTCTGGAGCTGCTTCACTAAAATATGCTGTTGATCATCTTTAAGCTTGTAGTAGTGGCAGATCCACTTAAAAAAAAACACACAAAATAAGAAAAAAAATATATTTTTAGGGTAAATTTCTAGTGTAGAATTTCTGAGAAATTTTCATGAATGTATTATTAATTAAATAGTTTTCTGTATCTACTGAGCTAACCTACTTAAAATAAAATAAAGAAGTAAAGAAAAAGGAAATGAGAAGAAGCACATTTCTGTTCAATGTTGAAGTAAAGAGGAATTTCTAAATGTGAAAAAAGTCAGAGGAAGAATCCGCTCTGACAGCACTGCCCCCAGTCTAACACCAACAGCCCATTTCTCCACTGAGCTAGTGGTGATCAGCAAGAAAACTTTCATTTTTGATGCATAATACGTATATCTTCCAGTTGTGTTCCATCTTGAATAAATTCCACCTTAAACAGGTGTTACTTTAGATGCAGGGCTCCTTTAACACACACACATACCGGTCGGGCACAGTCGTGCAGATGCCGAGTGTTTTTATGTTGTCATGAA
>NW_023425064.1:0-1036 GCF_002922805.2 Oryzias melastigma
TTTTAAAATGTTCTTGTTGCATTTTTCTCATGATGGAGGAAAAACATAAAGAAAATTAAGCTTACAATTGTATTTCTGAGTATTTCTTCATTTAAATAATTGTGAATCAGGAACAGAAGGAAAAAAATTAAAAAGCTTCTACTTGTAAAATCTGCAATCAGCAGAGCACAAGCTTGCAGCTCCGCTCCATTCTGATGCATCCACTTCTAGATCCATACATATCTTTTGTGTTCCTCGTCCAAGCTGGTACTGACTCAGAACTGTGTGGTTGGATAGCTTCAAAATGTGTTGCACCGGTAATGTTACGTTGGGATTGTGAGGGACTATAAGCTAGTGGGAGAGCATGTAAGCAAAGGGATGATGGGATGTTTTGTTAGACTTATACTGCACCAACAGTCCCACCAACAACTCTCCTTTTTAAGGAACTAATGTTACTACCCAGAAACTGAAAATGGCATAATTATAATTAAAGACCACTGCACTTTTACAATACATCAAAAGATGACTGGAGTGTCACTTTTAAGTCCAACTTAATCATTTCAGAGACACCATTTCCTCTTCAAGTCAATTTTTTTGTAATAATAAATCTTAATTTATATATTTTCTGCTGTAAAATGTATCAAAGTAGCACAGGTTCACTGTTGCCCAGGACCTGTCAAATCATAATCCCTCCACCACCATGCTTGACAGCAGTTTAGGTCAAAAACTGCAACTGATGATGCTGCAAACACACAACCAGGAAAATGAAAGTACAATTAGTTGTATGATTGAAGGTGAATGATCAGTTTATTGATCACATTTGATCAATGGGCCCATGTGAGTACTCTTACGTCCTACAAATGACAATAGTTGTTTTTCTTATTTTAAAGCAAAACCCCAGCTTTTATTCTCACGTTTAGCAAATAACTAAAAAATATACATATTGTGCTGTCCTTCTGTCTATTTTTGAACAATATTCATTTATTTTTTGTAACTTTGTTTGCAGAGTGGGATCTTTTTTATGCGACATTAAAAAGGTCTAAGTCCTCTATGTCTC
>NW_023425065.1:0-1035 GCF_002922805.2 Oryzias melastigma
GCTAAGATAAATCTACAGCAGAAGTGGTTTGATCCATATTTGCATTAACGAGTTAAACCTCAAAACATTCAAGTTAATTAACCTAAAATGACCAGAAAAATGAGTCAAAAAGTTTTTAAATAAATAATTAATTTATAATACAGCTACAGAATTTATTACATTTTTTTGTAATTGCAAATTGGTTTACAATCAACACATACAACTTAAATTATGACTTTTTAAATTCAAACTTTCAATTCAATATTTTTTTGTTATTAAAACAAATATTTTTATAAACAAGTGATTTAAACTGGGCAAATATTAATTAATTTATCCATCCATCCATCCATTTTCCTGACCGCTTTGTCCCTTTCGGGGTCGCGGGGGCGCCGGAGCCTATCCCGGCTACTGATGGGCGAAGGCGGGGTACACCCTGGACAGGTCGCCAGTCTGTCTCAGGGCCTCAATCACACACACATTCACTCTCACATTCACACCTAGGGGCAATTTAGAGTCACCAATTAACCTATGAAGCATGTTTTTGGACGGTGGGAGGAAGCCGGAGTCCCCGGTGAAAACCCACGCATGCACGGGGAGAACATGCAAACTCCACACAGAAAGGTCCCAGCCGGGAGTCGAACCGGGGCCTTCTCGCTGTGAGGCAAGAGCGCTAACCACTGCGCCACCGTGGAGCCCTAATTAATTTATGCTTTTACGTTTACATTTGCTAAGGTTAAAATGTAAAATAAATGCTTTTGCTTGAAATGAGAGGAAATTCCTTTAGGGGGATATTTGATTTCAAGAATCCATTTGGCATTTTCTGAGTAGTTTTTTGTGATTTTTGTAAAACTTAACACTTTAAACAGGCATATATGTGAATAGAAGAACTTTGATACAAGAAAATAAATTGAAATAAGAGACACAAATACAGCAAACCATATTTACTTGAATTTGCATAATGGGTATCCTGATTTTATTGTTATATGGTCATGTCTGCTAATATAATTTTTTCTTTGTGCCATATTAACTTGAACCGATAGGGGGGTTGTTGCACCA
>NW_023425066.1:0-1035 GCF_002922805.2 Oryzias melastigma
ATGACACATGATAAATTAGTGTTATTTTCTTTTCAACTGTAGTTTAAGTAAGAAAATGGAAAATAAAAGCATAGGAGGAGCCTAAAAACATGCTTGAAAATGAAAAATTATGAATTTGAGAACAAAACAAAAAAAAAAGATTCTGGAGATTCTGGAGACTTGGTCTTTGGTCCACCCAGTCCTGGGACACGTATAAATTTACCCAGGAACCATGACACTCATTCAAATGCAACATGTTGGAAATCCTGTAAATCCTAATCACCTGACAATAGTGCTCTAGGGTTTAGAGGAAGTGTTCTTCAGGGGAAACTCTGGAACATTTTTAGAGATTCATCTTCATCCACATCATATCTGTCATCAGAGCTCCAGATTCTTCTGGACCAGATGAGCTCTTCAGTTCTCCAGCAGGACCAGATCCAAACATCCAGAGTAAATCTTAATTCTAAATCCAAACTAATTCTCCAAATAAGCGTCTGCAGCAGAAGAGTGGAGTCTGTTATTGATCTAAGCAGAACCCAAAGTGAGTTGCAGCAGATCAGCAGCAGCAGCAGTAGCAGCAGCAGCAGCAGCAGCACGCCTCTCCCTTCTCGTCTCTGGGGGTCTCAGTGCTGAGGAGGAGCGGCTTGTTTCTTCAGCCTGCATCTGCAGATAGCACACAACAAATGGCTTTGTGTTAATTATTCACCTGTGAGGTGAAGAAACAAAGTGAATTCGATTTTTCATTGGAAGTTTTCTTCTGGAGTTTGAGGCGATCCATCAGACGGATCAGCTGTTCTGAACGCAGGATGGAGTTACCGACTGATGAGCTTCATCACTGAAGGTCTGAACGAAAACGAGGAGGAGTGGGAGGAGGGGCAGAGCTGGGAGTTAGGGGTGAAAGTTATGCTGATTGAACTGGAGAATCCTAAAATCTGTGAGATTGTCCTCAAAAGCTTAAATAACTTTTTATTTTAATTTCTGTAACATTTAATTAACGGATGAAATTGTTCATTTCAAGCAATCGGGTAATAATAGAAGCATATCACATAATGAATC
>NW_023425067.1:0-1035 GCF_002922805.2 Oryzias melastigma
CTGAAAGAAACCAATTTCCTCAAGTGTGCACAACAGCACCCTCTAGAGGATATTAAGAGAATATCTCTCAGAAAAACATAGCTGGATTAACCAATCATCTTGCTCTTTGGACTTTTTCAAGGTTCATAAAAACAAAATTACTATCCTATTTTAGACATTTTTACAGTGTTACTAAATGATATTAAATGTGTATTATTTGGTTTAGGGATTACTTTAATTAAGTGTGAAATACACAAAAAAAGATTTGAGGGCAAGACAGTAATGTTTTCTCCAGCTAAATAGCTATTTTTTTTTTAACGTATGGCACGTTTAATTAGAAATTAAATACAATAGTCTGTATTTTTTATTGTCTGTTTTATTATTGATATCAGCCTTATAAAAAATATTGAAAATGCTTCTATACATGCAAATAGAAAACCTAAAAACAGATTTAAAGTTATAACTTCATCTTAATCTATAGTCTGACAAATGCTTTAAAAAAAACATGGTGTCATGTGGACCACATATAGACTCTTCTTTTATTTTGCAAAAAAATAGCAGATTAACTGTGGTGCACTTCATTTTTTTAAAGATATTTATGTATTTTAAGAATTTTCTAAAATCTGCTATCATGCATTTAAAGTCTGAAATAGGCAGACCCAGTTTGTGAATCCTTGGGCCACATGATGGAAACATTCTCATTTATTATTTTATCTCCATTATTAAACTTTAACTAAATTAGGTTAATATACACTACAGTTAGTCTATTCATCAGTTTGGATAAAATCTTTTAGATCAGAGGTCTGCAAAAGCCAAAAAATCTTGAAATACGACATTTTTTGTATTTATGCTTTTGTTATTACTAGAATACCAGTAAATATGAATGAAATATTGTTTTAAGCATAAATAAAAAAGAAATATACCCATTCAAAAAAACAAAAAGAAAAAAAAACCTTTGAGAGGTTTATATGAATTCCCTTCAAAATAAAAGACATCCTGTCACACGTAATTATTTAAATGCAGTAAATTGTAGTAGGTACCCTGATGATAAAAAAA
>NW_023425068.1:0-463 GCF_002922805.2 Oryzias melastigma
AGGATAATTGCAGAGCAAATTACTGAGAAAGCATTATTGGAAATGCGTTTATTTTTCAAAAGAATTCTCACTTCAAAGTCACTTCAGCATATTTACACATTTGTATGTTTTTTTGTGCTGCTTAAGTTTCTATAGCTTCGTCTCCATCACACTTGTGCGCAAATTTGTATTGAAATTCTAGAAATGTCGAAAAAACATAATTTCGCAATTTTCATTAAATCATAATTATGTGAAGAAACAAACTATTTCACACAATAAAGTCGTTCAAAAGCACGGCGACAAATGTGAACAATACATTACAACAATACAACAATCCTTTGTTTGTTTGTATGAAACAACACACCAGTTTACAATTTTACAACTCACTATAACACATTTATTTATGCTAAAAGAGCACTTGGCACCACATGCTTGTATCAGATACCTGAGCTTTGAGATTGTTCTTCCATTCCTGCGTTTCCAG
>NW_023425068.1:834-1035 GCF_002922805.2 Oryzias melastigma
TCAAGGCATCTGCATATTCAACAATCGTGTCATGTTAAACAGCAGCAGAAGAGCACAAAACAAATCAACCATCTGAAGTTGTGAGAAAATTGAATCTAAGAGTTTAAACAACTTTAGTAAATAAGAACTTTTTTTGACTTTTTATTCTTTGTGCGTTGTAGGGATTTTTATGGGGTAAAGAATCTGTGGATAAGAAACATA
>NW_023425069.1:0-1035 GCF_002922805.2 Oryzias melastigma
ACATACAGAAGAGTGCAGACATTGTAAGTAAAATATAGGGAAAAAAAACAACAATTAAACAACTGGGGAAACATCGTAACAACAGTAAAAAAGTACAGTACAAAAGTATGACTACTTATAAAGAATTAATTTAATTTTAATCAGTCAAGTTTATGAAATTATGGATGAGGTGCTCTCGAACAGTTATCAAAATTCTGAGATATTTTTTAACCCCTGCTGTTATTACACTAAATTAAAAAGATTCCATGTGATCAACCATTCAATCCGCATGTTTCAAATAGTAAGATCAGACATTTGGTAAAATATTTGACCTTCTGTAAGTATGGTTTATACTAGGAAAACGATTAAAGCATGTTTAATTTTTAACTATTTTTAATGCTTTAGATTTATCTCTATTGGACTTTAAATCAATGTTTAAATTCAGGTAAAAGCAGTATTACAATGGAAAATGCAATTTTTGTCTTGCGTTGTTTCCAAAAATGTCTTAATGTACATATACTGCAGAAGGATTTTTCACAGGGTGTCTAATTTTAAAAAGAACTAAAATTACCCTTTGTCAAAAATGAAAATACATTTTGATAAAAGAAAAAGATTTCTCTTAAAATTCCTCTTAAAATTTCATTTTTTATTGATATCTGACATAACAGAATTACATGAATTCAACTCAGTGCTGTATTTTTTTAAGTGTTTTTTCTACTGGATTTTTGTCATTGTCCCGAATGACTTTTAGCATTGAAAGTTTCAGACCCCTGACTTAGCAGGAATTAAACTCACAACCTTTTACACAACTCAAACGGCACATCGAGAAAGGGGCTCAAACTCTCGGCTTGGAGGCCCCCTCCACCCCTTGTACAGCTGTTTGACTTTAATTAAAAATAAAAAAATGTAGCCTTTGAGATTATTTATCTTGTTTGAACTTTATTATGCCAAACACAAATGAAATTAACTTGTTGAATTGTGAAAAATTCAAATAATAGCCCACCAAAAAACATCTATCTTGTAATAATAAATAAATTCAAATAAAACTGAGTTCTG
>NW_023425070.1:0-1035 GCF_002922805.2 Oryzias melastigma
AGGAAGTGATCTCTGTTTACAGGATTCTGTCTGCCATTTTGAACATGGGCAATATTGAATTTGCTGCCATCACTTCCCAACACCAGACTGACAAGAGTGAAGTACCAAACTCAGAGGCATTGGAGAATGGTGAGACACAGGATGGGAATAGAGAAACTTTAGTGTTTTAAAGACGTTTTGGGGCATGTCTGTTTAAGACTTGCGAGAACCAGCTTGTTTTTGTTATTATGAGACCTGAACTACTGAGTTTTTACTTGAACTCTTACTTGAACTCTTAAAAACATTGAGACATATCACAATACATATCATATCGTGAGACACGTATCTGGATACATATTGTATCACCAGACTCTTGCCAATACACACCCCTAATGTGAATATGCAAAATGTTTTGTATGAGTTGTAAATCAGTTTTTAGTTTCAAAAACCCACATGATCTGTTGTGCTGTGAGAAAAAGAAAAATACTTG
The DNA here is from genome assembly GCF_002922805.2 of Oryzias melastigma. Lineage (NCBI taxonomy): Eukaryota > Metazoa > Chordata > Actinopteri > Beloniformes > Adrianichthyidae > Oryzias > Oryzias melastigma. Next base: position 470 of record NW_023425070.1, read on the forward strand.
AAAAAACAAAATTAAAACAGGACATTTTAAATAACAAGAAAACAAAAAATGTGGAAAAAGAACAGATTAACAAAATTTGAATAAAATACTCAACATAAAATGTTCTAAAAGGCATTTCATCAAATGTGTTCTAATTATTATAATTCAATTCAATTTTATTTATATAACCCACGTTCACAAAGCAGTTGTCTCATTAGGTTTCATACCAGTAATTGTACAAAAGCAGAAGGTTGGTCATAAAATATAAACAATAGCTGATTGCTAAACTAAACTGACTCATTGCCCTCAATGAGGAAAAACTCCTAANNNGAAACTAGAAGAAGCAATATAACAAAAAAATATTCTTTGATGAGCTTTCCTTTTCGCACTTTTTTACTTCCTGATAAGCAGCAAAAATAATGTTAGTTTTTGGTTACTGAGTTTCCATGTGTGACATTTAAAGAGTTTTTCATTTGTGGACTTTGTTGATGGAAGTCTTGAAACTTTTGTTTTTATTTATTTTTTTTACTAAATGACTGCTAGATCTCATTTCCTGGATTGTCTCCCTGCTTTTCCTCAGCTGCATC
>NW_023425071.1:0-588 GCF_002922805.2 Oryzias melastigma
AAAAAATAAAAAATAAATAAAAGTCAAGAATAAGAAGTCCAACTCTGGATCAGGCAATGGTGAGCAATAAATGAAGAATGAAGAATGAAGAATGAAGAAGCATCTTAACTGGACCTACAGTTTAAACCAAGTCATGTTTGATAAGGAAGATTGCATTTGCCAAAGATTTTAAACTCATAAATCCTAAATTCTGTGATACAGACGGGAGCATAAATGTAGAAAGAACGAAGTCAATAACAATTAAAGGCCATCAACAAAAGCAGGGCTTCTTTCTGTTTAACACCAGTCGGGTCTAAGAGAGAGTCCAATATTTTTTTACAAGTTAAAAAGTTACTTGATTTAGAAAAGACAGCAATAATATTAAATGTTTGTACAGAAATCAGGTAACTGATTCAGCAATTGACGTTTTTCAATGTTTTTGTCAAATGTATTCACAATGATGTCAATATTTATGGAATAACAGTGTTTTTACGAAACCGTCTAATATTCGGCCAAAACAGCCTATTTTTCAAAAATAAAATCAAAATTAGTTTTAGCATTTTTACTCGATTTTTTAACACATTTAATCAAACCTAGCATTTACAATAT
>NW_023425071.1:800-1035 GCF_002922805.2 Oryzias melastigma
AAGACATCACAGAAAACAAAAGTAGAGTAATTATTCAATGAGGATCAAGCATCTGTCTGCATTGTTTGGCTCCAGTTTTTTATGCTTTTTAAATGGAGTACTTATAAACAGAATAACGAATTTAATAAAACCAAACAAAATGAAAAATCCTGATTTCCACATGAAACAAGGTTTTTTACTCAAATGAGTGTTACGCTCACAACAATCCTCATTTCACTCATTTCATCTGTGGGGA
>NW_023425072.1:0-676 GCF_002922805.2 Oryzias melastigma
TCACATAGAAGGTGTGATTTCTGAAAAGCTGATTCACATGTCCCCGTCGGCGTGCGGCGCTCGGACATTGTGAGCGTTTTCTGCTTGCTTTGTCTCAAAACTCAAATTATCTCTTTGAGGGTTGAGTTTATAAATGTGTCTTGTTTATTACACAGTATATCTAAATGTTTTACATTTGTATTTGAAAAATTAAACTGTCTTTTTTAAAATTGGTTTAACCCTTTAACTGTCCGCTCAACCGAATGGTGGGGCACATTTATTAAAATTGTTTTTTATTATTCAATATATTTAATAATAAAAAACAATCATCAAGGGGAAACATTTTTTTTGCACAAAATATAACTATTTTGCATTTTTTTTCTTTTGCTTCTATCAAGCAGTTTTAGCGAGTGACTTCACTTCTGTTTTGTGAAGGGATTCATGGTCAATTCAGTAGCTGCAAGAAGGTTTAGCATTAATCACATCTTCGCTAAAATACTATGATATTGCATTAACATGTTATATTAGTTACATTTTAACAAAATATCGTTCCAACTTCATAAAAGATGTTAAAATATGTCAAAATGTGTTATTTTTGAGACCTTAGCTCACGGTTTTCCTTTTTGGGAATTGTATTCATTGTCACCCAGAAACTGCAGCATCTTAAAGTTATTTAGTGTTGTTAACATGTTTTTTT
>NW_023425072.1:693-1035 GCF_002922805.2 Oryzias melastigma
TTTTTTTTTTTGCTATCAGATGGTGTTGTAAAGCTGCTGTTTGCATTTTTAAAGCATCACAATTCTTTATTTGCATGAATATAAATGATAGAGACCATGAGGTTGCTAAGACTAAATGGAGTAAAAAGTTACAATATTTTGTCAAATTATTGTATTGATTTCCCTTTAATTATATTTTGCAACATTTCACTTTTTTAATTGATCAATAAATTATGTACACACATCAAACTTTTATCAAATTGTTGACGTGAACATGTTTTTGTGCCGCAGTCCGGTCGTGTGGACAAGAACTACCCGCTGGTGATCGGTCACTCTGGACCCGTCCTCGATATCGACTGGTGT
>NW_023425073.1:0-1034 GCF_002922805.2 Oryzias melastigma
CTGTAGAGAAGAAGAGGAAGAAGAAGAGGAAGAAGAAGAGGAAGAGCTGGTTTAGAGTTCGGTTTGGATCAATGTTTTGGAGGTTGGTCAGAGGCTCCTGCAGTGGTGCCCTCATGGCTGACTGCAAGGTATCTGTACTCCAAGAAAACCAGCTGACCAGATCTCCGCCAGAGTCTGGTCTCGTGTTTGGTACTACAACCAGAACCTGTTCTGTATTTTGGGGGGTATTTATCTTGAAAAGGACTCACCCAAAACTAATACTCGAGAAGAGAACGGTGCATTTTCCAAAAAGGAAAAAAAAGTATCCAGCAATAGCTTGTGAGTGAGATCTGGGATAAACCAGAACCGAAAGGATCTTCCCATAGATCCCGTTCCAACAACAACTTTAAAGTTCTATTGGATCTGGTTGGACCAAAGTAGATCCATGTGGATCTCACTAAATGCCAAGGTGAAAGAATGAATCTTAAAGGAATTCTTACACGCCTGTAGATGGATTCACAGTGAATCGGGTGGATTGTAGAAGATCTTACTGGGCTGCAATCAATCCAAGTAAAGAAGAAAAAACAGATCCCATTGGATTCTAGTATATAATGGTAGGATCCATAAAGATCCCAAAGTGAACAGTAGATCCCACTGGATTCACAGTAATTCCAGGTGGATTAAGAAATAACTTACTGGATTGCAATCAATCCTAGTAAAGAAAAAAAACCCAGATCCCATTGGATTCTAGTATATAAAGGTAGGATCTATAAAGATCCCAAGGTGAACAGTGGATCCCAATAAATTCACAGTGAATCCAGGTGGATTACAGAAAATCTGACTGGGCTGCAATCAATCCTATGAAAGAAAAACCCAGATAGATCCCACTGGATTCTAGTATCAAAGGTAGGATCCAAAAAGATCCCAAAGTGAACAGTAGATCCTACTGGATTCACAGTAATTCCAGGTGGATTAAGAAAGAACTTACTGGATTGCAATCAATCCTAGTAAAGAAAAAAAACCCAGATCCCATTGGATTCTAGTATCAAAGGTAG
>NW_023425074.1:0-1034 GCF_002922805.2 Oryzias melastigma
CAGCAGCAACACCAATGATTCTGGCAGCATCAGGGACAACTTCAAGTTGTCTGTAATTTAAAAACAATTCAATCTTTAATTGGCATGTAAATAAAGCATGGTGTGTAACTGTGATGGATCGTAATAGCTCCCAAAAAGGGGGTGTTGTAAAGCAACTGTTGCCTCCTTCTTAATCAACAGAAGAAAATCTAAAGGAACTTCATCAAGTATTATTACTGCAATGATCCATCCATTTTATAAACCCACTATATCTCTTCTGGGCTCATGGGTCCACGATCCAAGTAAAAATGAAAAAATGACACAACAAATCCCTGTTTTACAGTAAGAAGTTTTACTATAAAAGTAAAACAAGAAATCTGAACAAATGAAAATTTATGTCAACGTTCTGCATCAACATTTGAGATTGTGATGTTCTTTTTTTTAAGTTGAGAATCTAAACTTGTTGAGTTGTTAAGACAACAGAAATAGCTTAATAAGTTAGTGGAGCTTATAGATAGATATAATAGGTATAATAATAATGTCATATGTATTGTAATTAATCACATTATTTTAATTTTTTCAATAAAAAATACAGCTGTGTTTGTCCCTAAATCAAAACCTGCTTGGTTAAACCATGTGCTCGTCTATGTCTCGTCTGCTTCTCCTGCATTAGAAAACAATTTGGTACAAAAATAATCTCAGCCAACCAAAAAAATCTTTAAAAGTCCTGTTTTTCTCAAAACTTGTACACCATTTGGTATTTTCCATTGGGGTGGTCACAAGATTTGCATAGGTGGTCTGGCAGAGTTTTACATGGATGCAATTCATGACACAACCCTGTATTTTATCTGGGTTGGGGACCGGCACAGGGAGACCCAAACATGAAGGATTTTGCCTAAGGACCCACACTGGATGAAGAATCTAACCAACTGAGCTATAAAGCTGCTCAATAGATAAATAAATATGGTCAGATTGATAAAAACAGTCAAAAGTCAAATTAGGAACATTTTTCTGGGTCTTGTATCAGCATTTGGTCTTTTTTCCAGCCAGTTTCC
>NW_023425075.1:0-1034 GCF_002922805.2 Oryzias melastigma
CAGCAAGTGTCCCACCCACAAATTAGAGGCAAATCTCCACTGAACAACTGCCGCTCTGCAGAAATTATGTCCCAGAAAACAACTCAGGCTTTTTGATTTCAGCTACAAATTGGATAATCATAATTAAAGATCAATGGGAATGCTTTTAAAATAGCTCAAAAGATGACCAGAGTGGGACTTTAAAGATAACACTTCTAACTTTTTAATTTTTCCGTGTAATCCTCCTTAAATAAACACAGCTTATTGTTAAATTCTGCAGAGGCTTAATAAATATAGTTATCAAAGGTGGGTGTGTTTGAACAGGGAAGAAAGAAAAGATCATGCTGAGGACTGGAGTGGGACCTCCTGCTCCAAAGAGACCAGATGATGTGGAAGCTGTGATGCAGGGAAGGTCTGACTGGGAAGACGAAGTGTTGGAGAGACTGAGCTGGAGAGGTTTTTCTCTTATCTTGGATAATAGTTAGAGAGAAATATGAGATAAAACAATCAAAGCATCTATTGAGACGAGTAGAAAGGTTTATGTGCCATCAGCAAAACTGTGTGACTTCATCCCATGGGAGAAAACAGCCATAAGAACTTGACACCTTGAAAGTTTGCACTGATAGGATTTGGGACTTGGACCAGTTGACAGCTGTGCCATCTATGCACACCTTCAGGTATCAGAGTACAGAAATGAGAATGTGGTGATTGTTGGCAGTTTCAAAGGTTGTAGAAATGCTAACAAGCAGCTTTGACTGAATGAAGATATTCAGTATCAGAGGCGTATTTACTTCTGAAACAATCTTTTCCAAAGTTTTAACTAAAACAGAGATATACTAATATATAATTAAAAAAAATCATTAGACAGAGCTTAGACTGGTGTAAATGTGGTGTGGAGGTGTCGGTTGACAGTGTTAATGATTTGGGTCATTGCTGGGTGCAGTAGCTCGGAGGTGAGCTTAGAGGATGGGGTTAAGTGGACAGGTGGTAGGGGTGGCGTGAGAGCACCAGTGGATGTGTCGTCTTGGGCCAAAAAAGAAAAGGAGGAGAATGAT
>NW_023425076.1:0-1034 GCF_002922805.2 Oryzias melastigma
TAGAGTCTATCAATTTATAGAACAAGCTTTGACTTCTCTTGATTAGTTTGGAATATTAGGGCTGAACTTGAAGACCTGATTCACTTAAGGCATACTATTAATAGTTAACGCCACAGAAAACACTTTTTATTCTATTTTTTTAGTTATTTGTGTTAGTTCATAAGTGAGAAGTGGTTCATAAATGTGTATGATATGTGGGTTTATAGTACAAGTTTACTTCCAAATCGTGAATTTATATTACGTGTTTTCATAAATATGTTTTTTTCATTTAATTTTATTAATTCTTTTATTTTTTTAGCTTGTTATGTCCAACCGCTGAGCAAACAGATATATATGAGAGGTTCTTGTGCTTACTGTCACAACAGGGGTTATTTATTGATCTTCTGACACGCAAAGTGTATATTTATATAAACCCCTTTTGAATTTTATGCAACAAAAAAAAGAAAATATTGCATTTTGCATTTTTTAAACTACTTTATTGTGATTCCCTTGCTTTTTTCTCCAAAATAAGTTAAAAAAATACATGAGCAGAATAAAAAAGTATAAAATTATGACATAAATGATTTAAAATAGACCAAAAGTGAATAACTTGAATACCTATTTAAAGATTTTATGCATAGTTGGTACTGAAACCACTGAAAGTGAAGTATCTTAGTGGACAAAACTGCAGCACTTTGAGCCTCAGAGACCAAAAGATCCGAGTAAATCCCAAATGTTTATCTTTTAGTGAAGATACATAACAGTTTGAAGCATCCTCTGCTCTAATTTTTGTTTCATAACTGCAAAAGCTTTCATTCTTGGCAGGTCTAAACTGGAGGTCGGCCAGTTTGGCAACCTGACTCTTTTAATCCATGCTGCTTTATCAGTTCAATGTTACTCAACATGATTTAAATACAACGTATAGAAATCATGTTTAAATTCTCCATGTTCTGTTGACGTTTTGAGCGTAACTCATGACTCAAACTAATTTTTTTTTTTTATTTATTTATTTTTTTTAATAGTGATGTTCATTTTACACCCTGCCTATAGAGGCT
>NW_023425077.1:0-1034 GCF_002922805.2 Oryzias melastigma
ACTGTGATATTCACATGTAGACCGTGATTTTCACATGTAAACCGTGACGTTCACATGTATACTGTGATGTTCACACGTAGACCGTGACGTTCACATGTATACCCTGATTTTCACATGTAGACTGTGACGTTCACATGTAGACCGTCATGTTCACATGTAGACCGTGACATTCACATGTAGACCGTGATATTCACATGTAGACTGTGATGTTCACATGTAGACTGTGATTTTCACATGTAGACTGTGACGTTCACATGTATACTCTGATGCTCCCATGTAGACCGTGATTTTCACATGTAGACTGTGACGTTCAGATGAAGACTGTGATGGTCACATGTAGACCGTGATGTTCACATGTAGACTGTGATGTTCACATGTAGACTATGACGTTCACGTGCAGACTGTGATGTTCACATGTAGAGTGTGATGTTCACATGTAGACTGTGACGTTCACATGTAGACTGTGACGTTCACATGTAGACTATGACATTCACATGTAGACCGTGATGTTCACATGTAGACCGTGACGTTCACATGTAGACCGTGACGTTCACATGTAGACTGTGACGTTCACATGTAGACTGTGATGTTCACATGTAGACTGTGATGTTCACATGTAGACTGTGATGTTCACATGTAGACTGTGATGTTCACATGTAGACTGTGACGTTCACATGTAGACCGTGATGTTCACATGTAGACCGTGACGTTCACATGTAGACTGTGACGTTCACATGTAGACTGTGATGTTCACATGTAGACTGTGACGTTCACATGTAGACTGTGACGTTCACATGTAGACCGTGACGTTCACATGCCAAATGTGACGTTCACATGTAGACTGTGACGGTTCACATGCCAAATGTGACGTTCACATGTAGACCGTGACGTTCACATGTAGACCGTGGCGTTCACATGCCAAACGTGACGTTCACATGTAGACCGTGACATTCACATGTAGACCGTGACGTTCACATGCCAAATGTGACGTTCACATGTAGACCGTGATGTTCACATGTAGACCGTGAGGTTCA
>NW_023425078.1:0-1034 GCF_002922805.2 Oryzias melastigma
GATTAGAGTAACAAAGGCCCAATCTAAATTCTTCCCTTCTCCCTTTCTCTCCATTTGAAGGGGCAATTTCAGTTCAAGTGTTTACCGGATATATATATATATATATATATATATAATTTCACCCTCCAAGCGGAGGGATACAAAGTCCTCTGATGGAATGGTGAACCGTGTCACGATGAGAAGCGCTTTTCTTCACATGGGTGTGCTCTGAACCACAGAAGTTTACATTTAAATGTAAGTAATGACTTTTTTTGTAGCATGACCTTTTTAAAGTTGTAAAACCGTTGTTTTTATATATATTTAAGCACTGGAAGATCTGTGATATCGCTAGCAAACTGCGATTAAGGGTGACTTCCGAAATATAAGACACTATTTGTTCATAACTCTCCGTTTGGAGGGATAAAATGAAGGGCTAGGGAGAAAGGAAGAATTGGATTTTCTCAGTTTTTCTTTATAGAAGTGATTTTTTTTATGTTCACTTTGGAGTATAACATTGTTTGACACTTTCTAATAATTTTAGCTTAAATATTAAATATTTTGTTACATGCCTAGATGCTCACTACTTTAGCAAATATAGACCACAATGCACTGTGTTTGAACAATTGACAAAAAAAAGTTTGTAATGTCGTAAAATGTTCGTATATATTGGATTTTCACTTTGTTTTTTGGACATTATTTTACCCCATACATTCCAACCAGTTTATCTAATATGCACAATTGGCTAGAACCCCTCGTTTTATCTTTTGTGGAGAAGTTCAGCAGAGTTCCTGTTTTGTTTTGGCAACAGGATCTGGTCTGGTTTTATTATTTAGTTAATTTCTTTGGCTCAATCGTAGTCCCTGCCTCCCTTTTTGCTTTTCTTTGGAAATAAAAGCCCTTAGAATATTGGTGTGTCTTATGTCACCGTCCTCTAAAGCCCCAGACAAACCATCCAGTGGGTGTAAAATCATTAAATAGTGGGAGCATCGTTAAAAGTAATAGTCAATCACGGAGAGATTATGCAATATAATCAAACACGTGATAATGTAATCATT
>NW_023425079.1:0-1034 GCF_002922805.2 Oryzias melastigma
TAGACATTGTTTTCTAGGTATCTTATCTTTCTTAGCACCTATCCAATTGCTGCTGTACATTGTTTTCTAGTGAGTAAGCTGCAGCTGCAGGCCAATGCACTTCTGAGAAACTGAGCTGTACAGTGTCCTGTTAAATGGAGAGTGAGAACAAACATAAACACAATATATACACTTCTAGGTTTCATTCTTGTGCAATTATTAAAAGTTTATTTATTTATCCAAAAATGTTGGTGTTTATATAACAGTTCCTTATATCAGGGGTCTGCAACCTGAGGCTCGTGTAGCATTTTGACTCTTCCATTATGACTTTGAGGCTAAATGTGTGACTACAGTACCCATAATGCTCAAGCAGTGTGGTTTCACAGTTTACCAAAGTCGTGCTAAAGCATTCTAAATAACTTTTGAGTCCCAAATACCACAGAAAATCAACTGTAGGTCTGTAAGCATAACCAATGTTCAGATGTACCAGATTTTCAGGTGGATTTTCAATTTTTTTTAACAATTAAATGATTTTGAGTTTGCTATATGGTCCAAAAATATGGTAAGGATCATTTGAAGAGCTCCAATTTAATTTTTATGTGTTAGACGTGTGCATTTCGGGCTGAGATACACCACAAACAGTAAATTAAACTGTGTATACCTGTTTTTTTTTATCCCTGCTATATATACTTCATGTTCTACATTGAGTGATACAGGATGTCTTATTTTGAAAGGACACCATTCAAACTTCTGTCAAAATGTACAAACTATTATATGTTTTGGGACAAATTAAATTTTCTCTTTCAGTCCATGTTTTAGTAATGCAAAAAACGTAAGTTATACTTATAATTGCTAACTTTAAAGCAAGTCAGTGTCTTATTTCCGTAAAGGGTGAAGTGCATTGTGAGTCAGGAATTTTTTTGTTTTTAATTTTTTTTAGATATTTTAATAAATACTCAAGTACCGCCGCGTGACTACCTCTGTAGTCCTGTTCTCGTTCTTTGGTGATGGAAATGTGTCAGTCTCGGTGTCGGGGCAGCTCAACAATGTGATGA
>NW_023425080.1:0-1034 GCF_002922805.2 Oryzias melastigma
GTACCGGTTCTGGATGCTGTACCAATTCTGGAAGCAGATCGGTACTGGTTCTGGATGTGGATCGATGCGGGTTTGTACCGGCACTGGATGCACATCAGTACCTGTTCCCGACGTAGATCAGCACTGGTTCTGGTCCTGGGTACTGAACCAGTTTGGACATGGATTGGTACACGATACGGGTCCGTGCCAGACGCGGATCGGTACCAGACGTGGCATGGTACCAGTGCCGGATGCAGATCGATATTGGTTCTGGACGTGGTATCTGTTCTGGAAGTGGATTGGTATCGGTTCTGGACACGGATTGATGAGGGTTCCGGGCTCAAATCTGTACTGGAAGCGGATCGATACCATTTCCGGACGCAGATCAGCATCGGTTCTGGACGCAGATCGGTACCAGTTCCTGAACCAGTTTGGTACTGGTTCAGGAACTGGATTGGTACACGATACGGGTCCGTGCCAGACGCGGATCGGTACCAGTTGGGCTTCCTCTTTATTTTTGAGGTTATTTGTCTTTGATCCTCTGGATCTGCCCAGATGGATCGGGGCAGATCCCTTCGTGATCGATCGACGTTAATGATCGACTTCTGCTTTAGAGATCCGTCGATTACAGAAAAATGAACAAACTCTCATGAACAAAGCTCTCTCCGTGTGTAGACGTTGTTTTAGATCTACATCAGCACGGATTGTTAAAATTCAATCATTTTTTGAAGTTTTATTTCTCATATTAGAGTTGGTAAAGCTGAAAGTTTTCTTTAAATAATATTTTTGCTGTAATGAAACAACTCTGCATGTTTCAGCAACTCATCATTTCAAATGTCTTTAAAGTAGCGATTAAGGACGACGAAAAATTACAAAAACGGACTCACTGAGTTCTTTGGTGAGAAAATATTTCTTCCTTATTTAGTGTAACACATTTATTCACAGCTTCTTCTCTGATCAGAACTCAGATGAAAACTGCACCACAGAGTGTAAAAATCTGTTGTATTTTTGACTAAAATAATGCGATTAGATTTATTTCTTCTTCTACTGTAACC
>NW_023425081.1:0-1034 GCF_002922805.2 Oryzias melastigma
GGCAGCATTCTTCTCCCACATTCATTTTGTTGTGAGGATTTTATTATAGAGAAGTTATTCTATTCAAACTCCATTTGACGAACTTAATACTTAATGGATTCAGTGTGTCATGTACTGAAAGTATGAGTGCAGTTTTTTATGATTAGGGAGTAATTGTGGACGTATGATATGGATGTTTCTAACCACCATCAGTGTCTTGGCTCTGGAGATTACAATACACATCTATGGTATAGTTCATTTCAAGCAGGCAAGACGTGATTGGCCCAGAGCCTAACCGCAAAAGATCATGGACTTAATTCATGCACATTTTTCTATAACACAAATGAATCTTTTCTGGCGTTCATAATGTCTCTCTTTATTGAAACATTATTTACTTAGTAGTCAACTTGGGTCCTTTGTTTCTATAGTGATATAGTATATTTACATAGAGAAACATTGGAACAAAGTCATTGTAATTGTTGGTATTTTGTATTTTCTGTTAGATTATTGTGTGGTACAAACTGTGGTCTAACAATACGTATCTTCCATTCTATCTTTGTCCATCAGGACTTAATCCGGACTTCATTCCTTTCACTGTTTGAAAAAAATCGGTTTCCTGAGAAAACACAAAGTTCTTGGTGTTAAGTCAGAGTCTGGGTGGTGGGATCAATTGCTGAAGTGGCTTAAGCCAAAAACACCTGTATTTATTGGGATTTCCGTCCTCCTGTGTGGAGTAATCTCTTCTTCTATCATGGATTCAGCTCCCCAATAACAATAACTGCAAGTCGTTTTTTTTAATGCCTTGATGTTTCAATTCATGATTTTATGAAATGATACTATTTAATAAATAGATTCTTTAAAATTAATTAATTCAATCAAAGCTCAAATGATATTCTACTGCAGACAATGATCCAGTTATACTTAAAATTTACAATAGAATCAAACGTGAATATGTGAAAGTCCTGATGCGGTTGGATTTTTTGTAAGAGAAAACAAACATGCTTTTTGTCTGCAGAGCATCATATTTCAGCTAAAAACTGCCTCACAAAGTACAT
>NW_023425082.1:0-1033 GCF_002922805.2 Oryzias melastigma
AAGTGAGGGCCGTGCCAAGGGGCCGGCAGAGCAAGCGAGTGCAGCGCCAAAGGGGCCGGCAGAGCAAGTGGCCGGCAGAGCAAGCGAGTGCCGCGCCAAGGGGCCGGCAGAGCAAGTGAGGGCCACGCCAAGGGGCCGGCAGAGCAAGTGAGGGCCGCGCCAAGGTTGCATCTCTACCAAAGCAGGAGAGCAGATGACCGTAAAACATGAGAAAAAACACAATCAGTTCTGAAATAAAAGCTTCAGCTCCAACAGTCCACAACTCAGTATTCATACTACTACTGCTGCTCTGCAGAAACTACGTCCTAGAAGGCTTTTTAACCCAAAGAACACGAGAATGCTTTGATCAAAATATGATCGGAGTGGGAAACGTCTTCGTCATTTTTCTTCATATTTATTTACATTTCATTTTGAATTTCTGTGGAACCAACATCTTTGCTCTGGAGTTCTGCAGCTGTAGTTTGTTTTTTAAGAAGAAAAATGAAAGTTTTTTCCCAAAATTGAGATTTTCTGATCGCAGGTTCTCAAAAAATAGACCAAATCTGTCCAGTTGTGAGTTTAATCTGTTGCTGGTTTATAAAGCTTTGAATGTCTTAGCACCAATTATTGACCTTCTGACCTCGGATGAACCAGCCAGACCTCTCCGCTCGTCTGGAGTCCAAACCAAACACGGAGGAGCTGCATTCAGCTTCTATCCTGCACAGATCTGGAACAGACGTCCAGATCAGCTGAAACCGTTGATTTGAATCCACAGACTCTCCTGTTCTCATCTGCATCTGATTAGTTTTTATTCTGTCACTTAAGATGAATTAACTTAATTTTAGCGTCCTTTTTTCCTTTTTATTTTTATTTTATTAATCACTAATTTAATATTTCTTGTAATGTTTTACGTGAAGCACTTTAAATTTTATTTGTGCACAAAATCTTCTGCACAAATCAACTTTCCTTCCTTTATGAAAACAAATTTTATTCTAATGTATAAATGTTCATTACCACAAAACTCATCAAAGTCAATAAAATAAACGTTTTACAC
>NW_023425083.1:0-1033 GCF_002922805.2 Oryzias melastigma
TTTGTATAGATTTTAGGTAAGATGAATGCATTCTGTGCAGGAGACAAGGTTGATTTACAAGGTCAACGACCAATTGGGACACTGTGCTCTTTAAAAGGAAAAAGTAAAAACTTGTGAGATGGTGAAATTGTGATATAGCGGGAGCAATTCGACTGCTGTCTCAGAAGCAACATTTGATTGTCCTTGCTCAATATTTGATAGTTATTTTTCCTCATAGGGTAAGCCGGACCAGAACCAGCGAGGAAACTCCCCCCCCAATCAGAACTCAGGTACACCTGCCCCACCAGGTCAGTATCATTTTCTAAATGAGGAAAAGATTTTGTGTGTAGTGTTTCCGGATGCAGCATGGGTTGTTGCTTATCTGATTAAGTTTTTGATTAGCTTTGGAACAAGACAGGAAGTTTATTATTATTATTATAGCACTTTCTCCACAAAAAGTTCAAAAAGTGCTTAAAGAACCACTTTGATCATCTTTTGATTTATTTTCAAAGTGCTCACAGCAGCCTTTAAGTTATGATTATTCAGTTTTTAAGCCAAAATCAAAAGAACTGTCGTTTCCTTGGACAAATTTTCAGCAGAGCAGCAGTAGTTGATTAGAAATTCACCTCAGAGTGAACTCTAGCATAGTGTAATCTTTTGTTTGCACTCTTTCCTTGTAGCTTACAGCCCTTAACTCCAACCTAACATTACTGGTACAACATAAGCTTTATCGTAACTATCCAGTCATAAAAGTTTTGAACGAGGTTCAGATTCCAGCTCAGATGAGGAAAACAAAGACGTACCGGTACATGGATCTATTTGGCTAGAAGTGGATGCATCAGAATGGAATAAAACAGGGGGCTTGTTGCTCAAAAATGATAGTTTCTGTCTCAACTCTCAACTTAGAAATGCAATTTTATGCTTGATATATGTCCTCCATCATAAAAATGGCACAAGAACTTGTTAAAACACAAATTTCATCAGAGTGGGTCTTTAACAAAAATATAAATGATATTCAGAAGGCATTCACTCATTTTTGCAGACTTTTTACCAT
>NW_023425084.1:0-1033 GCF_002922805.2 Oryzias melastigma
TCTGTGGGGGTGGGCACATATAACTGCTGCACCTGATTCAATCACACCCAGTCACTGAGTCAGGATTTGATTCAAACATTTCAAACTATGTATTTTTAACACTCTGATGATCAGATAGAGGCTAACAGAAAGACTCAGCAGATTAGATTATGGAAAGCTGTTCAATAAGGTGGATTTTCGAAATGTCAACTTTGAAAATGTGTTAGTTTTCAGGAAATCCTGTGATTTCACCCCTTTTGCACATCAGTCTACTCACTACCATTGATCCAAAGTGTCTTGCCCGTTTTTCAACATCTCGAACCAATGAGTCCCGCACCTTTTGCACATCAATCTACTCACTACCATGGAACCAAAGAACTCCACCCCTGTCCACTGACAAGCAACAAACCAAACAGTCCTGCCCCTTTTACAGATCGATCTACTCACTACCATTGATCCAAAGAGTCCCGCCCCTTTTTCACATCCGTCTAGTCAATAACATGGAAGCAGAGTCCCGCCCCTTTTGGATATCAATCTACTCACTACCATTGAACCAAAAAGTCCCACCCCTTTTGCACATCTGTCTACTCATTACTATTGATCCGAAGAACTCCATCCCTGTCCACTGACAGTCATTGAACAAGAGCCCCGCCCCTTTCGCTCATCTATCTACTCACTACCACTGAACCAATGAGTCCCGCCCCTTTTGCACATCTGTCTACTTACTACCATGAATCAAAGAGTCCCGCCCCTTTTGAAACATGTATTCACTCACTACATCCAAAACACCAAAAAAGACCACCTTCATTTGATTGGGTCTTAAACTTCTAAAACTTAGAATTATATTTTTTGTGACAGTCTCATTAAATTACTCGAAATATTATAACAGTTTCTGCAAAAGCATAAAGAGACCATTTTTTTTATTTAAAAGCTGATGCAGATTAAATAAATAAATAAATAAATAAAAACACAATTAAACAGAGTTTACAAGTCCATAAAATCAAGAGTCGTATGTTAAAGTCTCTGTTGATGACTGACCTTAACCAGCACAGAA
>NW_023425085.1:0-1032 GCF_002922805.2 Oryzias melastigma
TGTGGTTTTCTAATATACCAAAGTTTGACTAAAACCTTTGAAATTTCAAGGCACACTGTCAATTTTTGAGTAAAATTAAAGGATTTTTTTAGCACGCCCAATGGTCCACTTATAAGGGTAGGGTCAATTAATTATACCTGGTTTATTTGAGTTAGTCATGTTTATACATTTATGGCAACAATATTAAAATAACTGTAAAGTTAGTTTATTTAATCGCCATTGACATTACACTACCGACTCCTATGTTTGCTGCATTAAAATTACACCATGTGACATAGTGTCTTTTATTTTGAAAGGATGTCGCAGGAAGCTGTGAAAATAATAAACTATTTCATATAAAAAAATACAGTGTTTTCTATATGTTTTATTTATGAAAAAAGGAATTGGCAATTTATAGTTATAATAGTAACAATCACATACATTTCAATTTTGTTTCTTTAAAAAAAAAAAGCATCTCTTAACAAAATCCTGAAACTTAAAAAAAAAGATCAAAATCATTATTTAAACTTCATGAATGCAACCCAACAACAGCAGCTGAACAAAGTTCTCAGTTAAGTTAAAAAATTGTGTCAGAAGCAAAAAAAAGGGCATCTTTACAAATGAGACTTGTTTATATTTTGATTACTGCTACTCTTCAACTTCTAGAAGCCATCAGACAGCTTCTAGAGCCATGTCTGATGTACTGTCTACTTACAAAATGGAAGTCTTCATGCACAGAGATCACATGAAAAAAACAGGTAGAAAGTGCATCCTCATATAGGTGACGTAAAATAAGCATCAAAAATATTAGTTTAAGTTTTTTTTAATTGATTTAAAATATAAAGAAGAGAGTTTTAGCTTTAAATGTTACTAAAACTCTAGCACAATGAATTTGTGAAATATTACTGTTTTTTTATTTTTTTCGACACAATAACAATGAAAAAATATATAAATATTTTCAAGAATCTCATTTTTATTTATAATTTAAAATACAAGAGGGCTTTTTCACTCGACTCTCCAGATGGCAATCCTGCCGTCCTGTCTTGCGGAGCC
>NW_023425086.1:0-1032 GCF_002922805.2 Oryzias melastigma
ATGCGGGGACTCCAACTTTTGGAGTTGTTCTTGAAGTAGTCTCAGTATCTGTTAGTACTGGTTGGAGCAGCCTGTCCAGGTAAGTGTTCCCTGATATTTATTTTGGTTCAAATAATGTTGGAAATCAATTGTTAGTGTGTTTTTTCTGCTATATTAAGCTAACAACATTAAAACTTTATCATGTGTTTTTTGCTTCAAAAGGTCGAGTAAATCCGTCCCTTGAAAAATGTCAGTATTTCTCCCTAACTACTTAATGTCTTAACTATAGCTTTAATCACATATGTTACCGAGTGATATTTAATTTTTTTATGTAAGCAAACTAATTATTGAGAGAGTAACTGCTAATTCGATAGCTAAGATCACCACTTGAACCAGTCAACCAGATAGCTCAGTAGGCAGGGTGAAGGATTGGCACTCAGGAAACTCGAGTTCGAATCCAGGCTGTGCAAACTATTTAATACATTGTGAGTCAGAATTAAAAAATTTTAAGTTTGCTTAACTTTTACGTGAGTTAGAAAAACTCAAAATTGAAAGTAAGACAAACTTAAAAGCATAACTGAAAATGCTGAGTTTAAGTGCTCAACTTGAAATTCTCCTGAAGTTTGTTGCCTTACAATTTTGAGTTCGCCCAACTTTTTTTTTTTTTACAGTGTGGGCATCCCTGAGGTTTCTTCTTTTTTTCTGAATCGTTTTTTTTGGGAGTTTTTCCTCACCAAGGGGGAGGGTCTAAGGACAGGGATCACCAGTTTAGTTCAGTCTGTTTAGATTAGCAATCAGCTATCCTTTATATTTTTCAATCAATCAATATACTTTATTAATCCACGGGAGGGAAATTCATTCAAATTTTATGACCGACCTGCTTTTGTACAATTAACGGTATGAAGCCCAACGAGACAATTGTTTTGTGATATTGATCTATATTAGAGCTGTCAGGCGATTAAAATATTTAATCGCGATTAATCGCATTTCCAGAGTTAACTCGCGATTAATCGCAAATTACCATATGGCCTTTTTTTAATGAAAAAAATGTGC
>NW_023425087.1:0-1032 GCF_002922805.2 Oryzias melastigma
GAAGGTCTACATTGTGTAGCAGGTGTGAAAGCTCACCAGAGAAAGCAGATCTACTTGACAAAGTAAATCTAGGGTCAAAGCAAAGACATTAAGCATCTTGTGCTTGGCTCTTAGCAAACATTAAAGGGCGTCTTTAACTAACTTGGAACTTGGAATATGCAGTCCTGTACATGTTTTGTGGGCCAGATCAGACTCAAATGAGAGGGTTTGCTTTGGTTTGATCCAAAACCCTAAACACCCCAAAGGTTTTTGTAGAATGTTAGTGAAACTGCCAGATTACATAAGCGTTCTACAAACAAAATTAACTGGGTTTCACAAAGATTACAAAAAAACTCTGTCAAGGGAAAAAAGATAGAAATGTTAATTTCCTCATGTGGTTCTGTGATCGACCAGTGGTTTGTCCAGGTTTTGACTGAAGCTCAGTGTAGTGCGTGCATCTACATGGCCTCATTTGCTCTTATATGAGCCCGCCCACAATCACTAGAAAGGCAAAATAATTTGCTAGAATTGAGCAGTAAAACTAACAAAGAAAATAAGTGACCAAAACAAAGCGCCAATAAAATCCATGATTTTATACGGTACTAGAAGCACTGCGGAATCTACTGGCCTAACGTGATAAGTAACCGAGATCTTCTTAAAGCGACGAAGACCAGATGCCTTACTGATGACATCAAGTGTAGGCGTATGAGGTGGCTGGGGCATGTCCTTCGCATGGAGCCTAATCGCACCGCCAAAGTAGCCCTAAGGTGGACGCCTCCAGGAAAGAGAAAACCTGGGAGACCCAGAACAACATGGCGCCGCACAATAACATCAGAACTTGCGGAAAATCAGCTCACCCTAGGAGAAGCACAACACAGGGCTAGGGATAAGCTGTGGTGGAAGCAGTTTGTGGCGGCCTTATGACCCACTGGGGACGAAGAGAAATAATAAAAGAAGCACTAGTAGTAACAAATAAGTCAGTACTGGTACCAACCTGACGGCGAGTTTTGGTACTCATCCCTACCCTTGACTCCAGTTGGGACTAACAGGGTT
>NW_023425088.1:0-1032 GCF_002922805.2 Oryzias melastigma
ATATATATATATATATATATATATATAAATTTGGTATCATGTCAAATATTTACAGGAGTCTAATAAATTAACTAAATATAGCAGGTAAACTAATGTAATAATACTTTTTCAAAACACAACGATTTTCAAATATTAAACTAATAAGCTAATTAAATGGATATAATTCATTTTTAAATAACAAAACCAGAATTAATTAAAATGAGAAAAGTTGACGCTAACACGTGAATGCGTCGGTGCCGGTTCGGTCTTCCGGTACTGACCATGCATTGTGCTGGAAGACCTGTTTCGGGTCTGTCAAGAACCGCGTACCGAACTGAGGTCTCCTCGGTTCGGCGGAGGACGAACCGGACAGACTCTGGTCCGGTTCGCTGCTGCCCGCCGCCGCCACTGCGTCCGCCGCACAGGGCGCCTCCATGATGGATGTGACGCAGCGGAAGAAGGGCGTCACGTGACGGTGTGATGCATTCAGGGACGACCGGCAATGTTGATATCGACGTTTTTTTTTCGTTCTTTCTTTTTTTAAAGTCTGTTAAAAATGTGTTATTTATATTCTGGTTTTCAACTGTTAAGAATGTCAAAACCATGGAAGAATAACCGTGACTTTTATTTAAAATTATAGCATGTTCTTGTCCTGTATTTTTATAATGTCATATTTTTGTATTGTATCTTTGAAATGTTCAATAAAAAAAAAAAATAAAAAAAAAACCGGGGGAATCTATTTCTTTGTAACTTTCAATTTGTAAGTTGTCAGTTTTAAAATTTTAAGTTTATAATTTGCTTTATTTGCATTTACTTTTCTCTTTATGTGATTTGTTTTTTTATGTCCTTCACAGTTGGGCCTCAAGTTATAATAAAAAAATCAATTCAATTCTATTCTATTCTATTCTATTCTATTCTATTCTATTCTATTCTATTCTATTCTATTCTATTCTATTCTATTCTATTCTATTCTATTGTCTAAAACGATTTTGTTCAATAAGATATTATAAGATATGTAAGGGATAATACCCGACGAAGTGTGCGTTATGAGAA
>NW_023425089.1:0-1032 GCF_002922805.2 Oryzias melastigma
AGCATGATTTCACATTTTAGAAGCTATTCTTCCTTTTTAAAAATCCCAAAAGCGTCACCCGTTCGGCCCAAACCATAATAACACCTCCGCACGAAAAAAAACGTTTAAGAGCGTTTTCCACTGAAAAACCTGCTGCCCCATGAATTCTGACTATAGGGTCCCAACAAGGTATCATACAAGTACAGCAGACACCCCCCCTTCTCCTCCACGAGCGCGCGCGCGCACACACGGTTGTTTCCATTCAGCCTCGCTTGGCCCTGCTGCTCTCCTCCCACTTACCCTCTTGCTCCTCCGATCTTCTTTTATTGTTGAACTCTGCTTAATAGGCACGCGCCCGCAGTGTGTCTCCCAAATATGAAGAAAAAAATATATATATAAATATCTGACTGGCGCGTGTCACTTTTATCCAAAGAAACGCGCGTGCCGCTGATTATCAATCAGATCTTAAAGACTCTGCAGGTCTGACCAAAACATGCACACCTGTTTGAATATTCTAAATTAAATTAAATAAGTTTTTAATGACATAAAAATGATTAAAATTTGACTAAAAATGCAAATAACAATTAAATAATTTTGATTTTACCAATTAAAAAAACAGTTTTAGAGCAACAGCAACACTATTAAAAATAATCAAATGAAATGATGTAAAATGTTACATTACAGTTTGACTTTACAAGAGGCCGGATGGTTATTGGCCTAATGAAAGTGAGACCTCTGTCTTTACATGGCTTATTAAATTGCTTTCTTCATGACAACCCAGCAGCCCGAACATGTCAATTAAGTGGTCTGAGAGGTCCTTTCAGATCTCCAAGAGCCCCCCGCTCTCCTCTCATGGGGACTGTCACCCCTCCACCTTCCATAGCCCATCATCCATCCATCCGTGTGCCCCCCCTCCCTCCACCTCCTCCAACTCTTCGTCTCCTCACCATTGCCTTTTCTTCTGCACACTCAGTGGGCCAAAATAACCCAGTCAGCACGGAGGAGTCAGTCCGGTGCTAACGGATTGACATCTTGACCTTCAGGGCGAAAATA
>NW_023425090.1:0-1032 GCF_002922805.2 Oryzias melastigma
TTGTCTTTCCTTTTATGGTCACATGTTTTGACTAGGGCTCGAATCGATTGATTAATAGATTAATCAAACTTTTATGTTGCGATTAATCACGATTAATCCCAATGTTTTCCTAGTTTATGTGACAATATGAGGCTTTTTAACAAAGACAAACCAGGAAGGAAACGTTTCTTTCATTTTAATTGTCTTAAATTGTTTTTTTTGTATTTGTTTTTTTTAAACAAAACAAAGATGAAGGGAAGATTTCTGGTTATTAAATGTGGCATTTCGAGTGAACAGCCAGTAAGAGGGTCTGCTGAGGGACAGGTAAGACGTTAATCTTTTGTGTTTGAGTCTCACCTGTCCTTCAGCACACCGAGGTTTGATTCAAACGCAGAAATCTGCTTTTACTTGTGCAAAACCTGTTTTTGCTATTATTTATGTTGAGTTTCAACAGCAGTTTTTCTGCTCTCAGTTTGTTCTATTTCGGTCCTCAAAACTTTCGGCCCTAATTTGTCACCATCATTTTCCAGAGTGACTGTGAATGTTACACGGCGCGGTGAAAGACACAGTTTGTGGGAGTTATTTTTGTCACATACAGAAGGAGCATTTAAAGTCAGAGCTGTGAAAAGTGCTGAGCCTAAGCAGACACACACATTACAGTCGAGTCTGATCGGTTCTGTCAGGTACCGAACAGACGAGCATGACAGTCTTCTGCTTGAGGGCAAAGCTGCTCCTGCAGCTGCATGGAGGGCAGCGCTGAAATCCTGCAAGTCGACCTCAGAGACGGGCGACCTGAGAGACGGGCGACCTCAGAGACAGGCGTCCTGAGAGACGGGCGTCCTAAAAGACGGGCATCCTGAGGGACGGGCGTCCTGAGAGACGGGCGTCCTAAAAGACGGGCATCCTGAGAGACGGGCGTCCTGAGAGACGGGCGTCCTAAAAGAAGGGCATCCTGAGAGAATTGCGACCTCAGAGACAGGCGTCCTAAAAGACGGGAATCCTGAGATACGGGCGACCTCAGAGACAGGTGTCCTGAGAGACGGGCAGCCTGAG
>NW_023425091.1:0-1032 GCF_002922805.2 Oryzias melastigma
GGATGCAAGCAGGTGTCCTCTCATTTGTATTCCAGCGTTTCTCTGTAGTGACATTTGAAACTTCTGTTCCATTCACACTTTAAATGCTTTCAGTCAAACATTAAGTCCGATCAATCATTTCCTTTCAAACGTATGCATACATGGACTATAGCGACATGTCCTCCTGTGGGACTGACACTCTTTTCTAGTCTCACAGGGACGGTCTGACAGTAGAGCAGCTGGAGGATCTGGGAAGCAAGATCTGTCAAAATGAGTTCAAATTTAGATTAAGACGCTTTTTAATTGTAATCTATTACATTATTGAACTAGATGTTTTGTGCCACTAAAGCAAACACGTTTCCCTTTTGTTTTAAACTAATATTTATTAATAAACTTATTTAGTTACAGTAATTTGTCAAAGGGCACATTATTGAAGAAAGGAAGTATTTTTAGTTTTATTTTTTAAATAATTAAAAAAGAACACTTATTTAATCACAGCTTTTAATCCAGTGACTGAATACTTGCTGCTTAGATTTATATCTTAATAAGTTTTTCATTTAATAAAAAGTTAGAAAAAACCACATAGACTATTTAATCTGCAGACTTGTACAGTTTTTACTTCAAACAACCCCTATATGATTGAGATTTAATTTAAGCTTCACTTGGGACATGGCTGTTATAGCACAGATGCCCAAACAGAAAATACAGAAAACTTTAGGTGGATCAAAACAGCTGTAAGTCAAGATGTGCTGCACGAGCAGAATACGGCGAAAACGTCAAAGTTAGATGAAGAGGCAACAAACAAACAGAAACTGAACAAGGGAAAAACTCTGACAGTTCCTGACATTCAGTGTATCAAAATGTGACATTTATAGATAAATGTATGTAAAGACCCACTCTGATCATCTTTTTATCTTTTTTAAAGTGTTCCCATTGGTCTTTAAATGATGATTAAGCTGTATTAGCCAAAAAAAGTGTTTTCTAGGGCATAGTTTTTGCAAAAGCAGCAGTTCATTAGAAATTTGCCTTTAAGTTTTAGATGGGACAGTTGCT
>NW_023425092.1:0-1032 GCF_002922805.2 Oryzias melastigma
AGTTAACAGCTTGTAATCAATTCAATGAGGGATTTAGGGCTCTGTAAATCAGTGACTGATCTGTTTCATTTGAGTTTATAGTTTGTTTTTTTTCTAGAAACTGAAATTTAGTCAAAAATTTGAAACATTTTGGGGAACTGAGAAAATGTAGACTTTTTTCTTTTGTTTCAGGGTGCGCTCTTTGATCCCAACATTTTTAATTCTTCAGACTCAACTTGGGAAATACCCGTAAAAAACATTTCACGTCAGCACAATAAACAATGACTTATTTAAATGGCTATTTTCATTAGAAAACTTTCAGCTGGGACAATCATTCAAATGTATATTTTAGAACACATTAGGTTATTTCACTTGTATTCGGATATTGTTTTAGTTAACACCGTTTCAGTTTTAAAGAGAGTTTTGAAACGTTTTCAGCCAACTGAGAATTCATCCATGCAGCTGTATCAGTGCATTGAGGACTTTTAAAACCATTTAAATATATTCCTTTTGTTTAAAAAAACTGAATTATGCTTTAGGATAATTTTGGCTGTAACTCAAATAAACAGGAGTTTTTTTTGCATTAACTTTATTTTTTTCACCTTTTCTAGTTTGCTTAGTTTCTTAAATGTATCAGGAAAATGGAAAAACACTTTGGAATTTTAAGACACATAATCTGTACACTGAAAAGAGATTAGAAAAAAGTAGAGTATCATTAAGAAGATATGAAAGATTAAGTGAGGCTCCAACAGAAGGAGAACATCTTTTGTGATAACCCCATCATCAACTCTAATGTCAAACCTGTTCTGATACTTTTTTTTTGTTCCTGGTGTTAAAGACAAAATGTTTCTTAGTGTCATGATGTGGAATGTCAGGACTGCTGGTCTGAAGTCTAAAAACAATCTGGGTGAGAGGTTTGAGATTTTGAGAGGAGTTTCAATAGCTGCCATTTGTTTGTAATCATCACGAAATACAGTTGAGATATTTGATTTATCTTTTATATCTATTAAAAAACCCACTTCGACTGAGATATCAGATTCTGAGATGGTTTGG
>NW_023425093.1:0-1031 GCF_002922805.2 Oryzias melastigma
AACGAGGAGCCCCATTATCTTCAGGTTTTGTTTTATTTAGCTGTCTACGAGTTTGCTGCGGTTGCAGTCAAATTAAATGTGTTAAAAGTGGGTTTAAATTGTGTGACTTCTTAAACTCACTATTGTTCCCACTCTGTTCAGTTGTGGGGAAATGTTACATCTCATGACTCTGTAGGATCATGTGAGGTGTTAGTAGCTACATAAGACCAATTAATATTAGTGTTAAGTGTACTCTGGAGACTTGAGATCTAACAGCCTTCTTTAAAATTTACTTGAAAACAAATGTGTTGTATTCTAAAAACATGTATATGATTTTAAACAGATTACCCTGGATGCTGGTTCAGCCCCTGTGGTTGTAAATGGTACAACATGTTCATGCAGTGCTGGGAGAGCTTTCTGCAATCATTTGGTTGCACTTCTTTTCCAAAGTGCACACTACAGTACGATGGGCTTTGAATCTGTTCCACTGCCCTTGTCCTGCACAAGCTCATTACAGACTTGGCACCGTCCTCGAACACAGGTATTGGTGTGTGTGGGGGTGTGTTTGTGTGTGTGTGTTAAAATATTTTGACTCTGACATAAAATATTGTGAATTCGCAGGGAATATCACCAGAAGCCACGAACGACATGATTGTGCGGAAACCAGCAGCAAAAGAGAAGGACAAAGTGAAGACCGGTGTGAAGTGCACACTGTACAAGGCATATTGTGGTAAGTCTGTCTGGTAATTCCTGTAGCACAAATGTAGTTCTTCATTTATTTATAAGACAGTATTGTATTAATGTTTACTGTTAAAACACTAGAATTTTCAAATTCAACTAATCAACAATAAAAGCCAACATTAATTTACATCACAATTAGTGTGTATAATACAGGCAGAGTAAGTTACTTATTTAATTTAAAACTCCTTAGCTTAGGTGAAGATTCTCTCTTTTTTAAAAATGTTAGTTTTACAATTGTTAAGAAAAAAGTCAAGAAAACAGCCATTTCCTTAAACATTTTTCTGAATTTTCCAGGACCACTTCCAGATCCT
>NW_023425094.1:0-1031 GCF_002922805.2 Oryzias melastigma
TGGTGAGGTGTAGCCCACACTGACATATACATCTTTCTGTCTTTTAGAAACTTTTTATTGTCAGTTGCACTTTTGCAAATTGTCTTTTTACTGAATATTTATAATTGCAAATGTGTAATTTAAAAGCCACCATTGCAGGGATTTTTAAATGTTTGATATTTAACATGCAGTCTTAGACAGTTTTTTATTAGTGTCAACATAAGTACTGAACCACATTTTGAAGTGAGAACTTATAAAAATTGTGTATTTATTATGTTCTTGTGGCATTTTTCTGATGATGGAGGACATATATTAAGAAGATTAAGCTTAAAATATTAGTTTTGAGTATTTCTTTATTAAAACAGAAAAGCTTCAATTGAAAAAGATTGTATTTATGATGTACAAAGTATCCTAGGCCGGCCATTCTGATGCGTCTACTAGTGGTAGACGACTAGATCCAAGTACGTTTGTTGGGAGAGCATGTAAACAGGGAGCTCTCAGCAGTGGGGAGGGGAAGGGAGTCGGGTTTGCTTTGCACCAACAGTCTACAACTCGAATGTAAACTTGCAATAAGCTTCTGTCACTGCTAGAAAACTCGCCGGTTTATTGATTTAGGCTTTGAAACAACAATTGTAAGACCACTGGGAATACTTTTATAAAAATATTTGAGGACAGACTTTTAAAAAAAATGAGTTTACACAACTACTATATATTGTAATGGGCTTATTTCAGTTTTGGGGGCTCTAAAAAAGTAACATTTCTGTTTTCACAAAGAAGACGCAATGCTAGAATTGACTAGCTGTATGAAAAGTATCAATAGGTTTTTTTTATTGCTTCGATGTGTGATGTATATTACATTATAAGCCATTTATAAGTTTAATATGTTCATTTTGTTACATATCTTTATAGTGTGGCTCATAAGTAAAGATAATATTAGGACAATTCAATAAAAATCTTTCGTTTTTTAGACATTTTAGTGCCAGTTAGCTTTTTTTTAGCTTTGCCTAAAGTCAAGCTAGACAAGAATTTGACTTAGTTTAATGCATCCTAAA
>NW_023425095.1:0-1031 GCF_002922805.2 Oryzias melastigma
GGGTTGAGTGGAGGAAGAGCGGCGGCTAACGCATGCGAGAGGCATCGCGGTACGAAGCCAAGCCTGTGAATCTGATCATGAGTCTGTTCATTCTCACCTCAGTTTGTATCTGAGGAAAACCAGCCAACACAAATCCAGATGTTCACCACGGAAAAGAAAAAAAAAAGAAAAGTCTTGATGGGGAGGAAAACACAGAAACATACCTTCTGTTTCCGCCTCTCCTTCCTCTTGTCCTCCGTGTCCTGCAGCATCTTTTCCCTCCACAGATCAAAGAAGTACGACGGATTTGTGTAAAACTTGAGACATTCCTTCCCATCATCCCTGGAGATGAATAAAAACAGATGATTTGTTGTTGGTCAAAGACGTTAAGACGGAGATATTTTACATAAAACACAAGAAATGGAAAGAAAAGAACTTGCTTACATTTAATACTACCTTCGGTTTATATTTTATAGCAATCAACCATCGCATTAAATGTTTGTGATTGAGGTTGTCTTGTTTCGTTTGCGACTGTCCGTGATAACTCTGACAAATCCTGTCGAAATCCATAGATATTGCAATTTTCTGGATTGGCCAAAATAAGTTAAATGGCGCAATATGCATGGTATTGTACTAAAAAATACAAAAAATTTCAATCGCAGACATCGGCTTGTGTCACATTGGAGCAATTCCCTTCCAATGAATGTGACCACAGCTATTCCAAATCTCTGTGAAGTCAGGAGTCAGAGCTCTGACCGGCGAGAGCCATCTCCAGAATACTGTAGTCACTGCATCTCCCAGCAGCCCCAGCGCACACTCCCCAGATGCTGCTAAGCTGACTCTCATTTGCTAATCAACCACAGGACACTGAACCTGATCCTCTATTTGTGACCCTGCTTCCTATCTGATTGCTTGCCGCCTGCCCTGACCCTCACCTGGACTCTGACTACTGTAATCTCCTTTTTGATGCCCCCATGCTCGTGATTGACCTCTGTCTGTCTGACCCTGATTTAGCTTTGTGGACTTTTAGCTGTGCTTAGTTCATGTTTGAA
>NW_023425096.1:0-1031 GCF_002922805.2 Oryzias melastigma
TTTGGTGTTTTTAACATCTTTTTGTGTCATTTTTGCATTTCTGAGAATTCCTTTATTCAAATCATTGTGAATCAGGAGCAGATGAAAAAAATTCTGTTAGAAAATAGCTTGTAGTTGTGATGGAGAAAACACAGTAGCCAGGCCACAAGTAGAATGTGACATTTTTCGTGAATCCCACGAGTCACAAGATTCCTGCGTGATTCCCGTAGGATGGGAGTCATCTCTGTCATTGTTTATGGGACCTGGACAGGATCAAATTCTTATGGGACCAGGACAGGATCAAATTCTCACATGACCGGGACAAGATCAAATTCTTATAGTACCGAGAAAGGATCAAATTCTTATTGTACCGGGACAGAATCAAATTCTTACGGTCAGGAATGGGATCAAATTCTTATGGGACCGGGACAGATTCAAATTCTTACGGGACCGGGACAAGATCAAATTCTTATGGGACCGGGTTAGGATCAAATTCTTACAGTGGCGGGAAAGGATCAAATTCTTATAGTACCGGGACAGGATAAAATTCTTACGGTCAGGGACAGGATCAAATTCTTACGGGATCATTTACCTGGAGCGGGACGGGACAGGATTACTTTCTAAAGACTCTCATGTCAAAATTTAGACCAAGCTTTCCTCTCTGCCCCCCCCAGACAACTAGATCGTCTTCGTTTTTGCCTGTCCGAGCTGGATGGCTCCAATATTTCTGGCCATTTTTGTAGGTCGGGGTTGTGAGGGGCTGTAAGCTAGCAGGAAAGAGTGTAAACAAAAGGATGATAGGAAGTGGGGAGGG
This sequence comes from Oryzias melastigma, assembly GCF_002922805.2. Taxonomy (NCBI): domain Eukaryota; kingdom Metazoa; phylum Chordata; class Actinopteri; order Beloniformes; family Adrianichthyidae; genus Oryzias; species Oryzias melastigma. The sequence goes on from NW_023425096.1 coordinate 794, forward strand.
GCTCACTCCATGACAACAATCCCGCAAATAACTCAGTCTCATTTCTAACGAACTGCTGACGCTCTGCAGAAACAATGTCCTCGAAAACGGCATACTCATAATTAAAAGAGCACCGGGGACGCTTTTAAATAGATCAAAAGATGATCAGAGTGGGACATTAAAGACAAACGGGAGACGTTTATAATCCAGGCTGAGTAAAGAGCTGGTTGCACTTCATAACGGCTCACAGGGCCGCCGC
>NW_023425097.1:0-444 GCF_002922805.2 Oryzias melastigma
TGACAGCAGTTTTTTTATTTATTTACCTTTTATAAGAAAGCTGTCATGAATCATCTGTGACAGAGTGTAGTCATCTCACCCAAGGCTCCGTATCTAATAAAATACACCATATACCTGTGCTCAGCTACTTTTCCTAAAGCCAGTGGCCATTTACTAGTGCAAAAATCATTCAAATGTACTTAAATGTTATTTTTGTTCATGTCCCAGTTTTCTTTTATACTCCTCCATGTGTGTTTGATTCCAATGCATACATATTTGCTGTCAGCCCGAAGATTAATCAGCTTTAGTGTAGCATAAATGCCAGCATGCTATTACCAAACTGATAGAAAAAAAAATATCTGAATAGCAGTTAACGTTTAAGGTGGTTCAAATGTTAACTTTCCAGCGACACAATACTCTGTCAGCAAATCAAGGCTTATCCATGACTTTTTTTTTTTTTTTTTT
>NW_023425097.1:464-1031 GCF_002922805.2 Oryzias melastigma
ATGGAAACACTTAAAATCCTGCTGAGATATTAACACTGTTCTCTATGCTGCAGCTTATTACGCCCAAAGTGCCTCACTTCCGCACAGGATGCAATGTATGACTTTCACATTTTCCACTGTAAATTACAAATTTAAAAGAAGTTCCTAACAGGGCTGAAGAGGTGGACCACCAAAGCTGAATTAAATTGCACCATTGAATGAAAGACTTAAAAAAGAGGGAATTTTAATCCTAGATTAAAAAACATTATTTTCAATTTTGTATAGAAAATGGTGCATGCATAAAAGAACAGATGTGGGTCAGGACTGTGAGGTGATGGTCAGCCAGTTTGACTATTTATTATTCCAGTTTTTGGCAAAAGCTAAAGTAAAACTTAGGATCAGCAGAATAAATCTGCAAAAGTAAAATACTATTTTTTTTCCACGACCTTGGTGACTTTGCAACAAATCCAAATAATAAGAAAGGATGATAAAAAAAAAAATGTTTTTTGTTTCTATGCCACTCAATAAAGTTAAATATAATCATTTAGAAAATGATGAGTTGAATAAGATGTCAATGTGTTGTTGTAA
>NW_023425098.1:0-359 GCF_002922805.2 Oryzias melastigma
TCTTTATAAACGCAAAATCAGTTTTATCTTTAAATCAACTTTGATAGAAAAACAATAAACTCACATCTTTTGCATAAGCCAATGTGGATGAATGAAATATTCTGTGAGCAAAATCCTCATCAGTTTTTGCCGGTTTGATTCAGTTACTAAACTTATTTTTCTCTAAGCTGCAAATAAGAAAGCTTTGAAGCAAACTGTAAAAGTCAGCAAGCTTTAAAAAAAATATTTTTGTGAATTATGTTTACAATATAAAAAAAAAATCAAGCTTTCTGTAAACAATCTGTAGTTAAAAATATGCACGTATTTTAACTAAATTTAAGTAATTTCTTTTCTTTTTACGTTTTTCATGCTGTTTTGGA
>NW_023425098.1:547-1031 GCF_002922805.2 Oryzias melastigma
GCATTTTTAGCTATCAATTTCAGCATCTTCAGCTATCAGCACTAGAACCTTCAGCGGCCAAATTCAGGTTACAGCATTCACACCAGCATTATCACAGGCAATGCTATATATCTAGTCCATAATTAAGTCAAAAAGTCACAGTTTTAAAGTTTTATACATGTAAATTTAGTTTTAGAGTTCAAGAAATGTTAATCCTGTTTGGATTTTGGCCCCTTGTGGGATTGAGTTTGACACCCCTGATCTATAGTGACACTAAATTCATGTAATGATGAATGAATCATAAAAATACTAAAATTATCAGGGAGTAATAGGAAAGCATGCAAAACTAAAATGCATATTTTTTAATAAATAGCCGGGTATATCAATGTGAAAGCAAAAATTGCCCAGCAAAAGGCAACAGAAACAAAAAAAGTGACCTCATCACAACAGCTGTGTGCAAATTTGTTGAATATAGTATATTTTTTCATGCAATATGGCTCAAATG
>NW_023425099.1:0-1031 GCF_002922805.2 Oryzias melastigma
TTGTCTTTCCTTTTATGGTCACATGTTTTGACTAGGGCTCGAATCAATTAATCACAATCATTAATCAAATACTGATGAATCACAATGTTTGTGTTACATTATTTGGTATCCACTAAGTAATCACAACATGGAATCACACAAAACATATTTACATATATTTTTAATTAGTGCTGTCAATTGATTCAAAATAAAATTCAGATTAATCAAACTTTTATGTTGCGATTAATCACGATTAATCCCAATGTTTTCCTAGTTCATGTGACAATATGAGGCTTTTTAACAAAAACAGACCAGAGAGGAAACGTTTCTTTCATTTTAATTGTCTTAATTTTTTATTTTTTTTATTTGTTTTTTTTAAACAAAACAAAGATGAAAGGAAGATTTCCTGCTGGTTATTAAATGTGGCATTTCGAGTGAACAGCCAGTAAGAGGGTCTGCTGAGGGACAGGTAAGACGTTAATCTTTTTGTTTGAGTCTCACCTGTCCTTCAGCACACCGAGGTTTGATTCGACATGCAGAAATCTACTTTTACTTGTTTTTGCTTTTATTTATGTTGAGTTTCAACAGCAGTTTTTCTGCTCTCAGTTTGTTATTTCGGTTCTCAAAACTTTCGGCCCTAATTTGTCACCATCATTTTCCAGAGTGACTGTGAATGTTACACGGCGCGGTGAAAGACACAGTTTGTGGGAGTTATTTTTGTCACATACAGAAGGAGCATTTAAAGTCAGAGCTGTGAAAAGTGCTGAGCCTAAGCAGACACACACATTACAGTCGAGTCTGATCGGTTCTGTCAGGTACCGAACAGACGAGCATGACAGTCTTCTGCTTGAGGGCAAAGCTGCTCCTGCAGCTGCATGGAGGGCAGCGCTGAAATCCTGCAAGTCGACCTCAGAGACGGGCGACCTGAGAGACGGGCGTCCTGAGAGACGGGCGTCCTGAAAGATGGGCTTCCAAAAAGACTGGCGTCCTCAGAGACGGGCGACCTAAGAGATGGGCTTCCAGAGAGACGGGCGTTCTCAGAGACGGGCGAC
>NW_023425100.1:0-536 GCF_002922805.2 Oryzias melastigma
AGAAGATACTAAAATAATTAAAAGCACCCTTAGATGGCAGTTGCCTGGAAGACTTGTCATTAGTCTTTAAGGACTTTTATTTTGAAATGTGTCTAGCGGATGTTGTACAACTTCAGGGCTTTAATTTTACCAATTGTTGCAAACCAGCTCATAACAATAGATTGTGACAACCAATTGTTGCAAGTTGTTCTACTGTTAATAAATCAGAGGAAAAAACAGACCCAAAAATATAAATCATCTCATCTAATCGGGTTCAAATGATTTAAATTGTTTTACCCAAAGCTAAAAAAATTCTTTTGACACACAATTTCTAAAGATTTGATTACTTTAATGCATAGTTTGAGATAAATTTCGCGCATGTTAAGTCCATGAAACAGAATTGGTTAAAAATATTCCAGTTTATGAATTTAAAAGATTAATTTTCTCATAAATTTTCCATTAAGTAGCTTTACCTTCACATTCAGAATAAGCCCTAAAAAGGATTACTTAACTACTCGGGAAATTTAGGAATTTGACAGTGTTACCCTGAGTGTTTT
>NW_023425100.1:736-1031 GCF_002922805.2 Oryzias melastigma
CTCTCTCAGTATCTTATCACCCCCACAGCAGTGAAGGTTTTCTCTTTTTTTTTCACTAGTTGGAGCTTAAAGTCCTCTTAGTCTCTAAGAATATAGATCTCACAGCTATGATGCAAAACGACCTGACGATTTCATTTAAACGTGTGCTGGTAAATATATGTTCATGTGGGCTTGACAAACTAAAAATAAGGAAAATTTAGTCCATTAATTAGATTTTTCTAACCCTATTTTGCGAAATTATCCATACATGTTAAAGGCTGAACTATTGTTTTGCTAAAACGATAATCAAAATAAT
>NW_023425101.1:0-1030 GCF_002922805.2 Oryzias melastigma
TTAACTAATGCCTATTTATTGCTAAACTAATGCTCAGCTAATGGTCTCAGGTGAGAAACCTGTTCAGCGGATACGCCCCAAATGCCACCTACGGGTCTTCCCTGCAGGAGCTTCGGGGTCGAGGAACTCGCCGACACCGTGAGGTGTGGACCTCCGCCGAAACGCCGCTGGTGAAACGCCGCTGAACGCCGGGCGAGACTGGTTAAACGCTGCTGATCTCCGCTGAACACCGGGCCGAGGTGGGTGAACGCCGGGTGGACCTCCGCCGAAACGCCGCCGGTGAAACGCCGCTGAACGCCGGGCGAGACTGGTTAAGCGCCGTTGATCTCCGCTGAACACCGGGCCGAGGTGGGTGAACGCCGTGTGGACCTCCGCCGAAACGCCGCTGGTGAAACGCCGCTGAACGCCGGTCGACGCCGGGCCGAGGCTCGCCGGAGGTGTAGGGGACCATCGCAGACCAGGAACTTCACGGATTTTCGGCGCGGCGCCTGGGCTCTCTCGCGCAGCAGGGGAGCATCGAGAGGCTGACGTCGCTGCACCAAGGCTGGCGGAGCTCGTCCAGATCTTTACCAGCTGCACCACAGGCCCAAAGATGGCCTGCCCAAGTTGCAGTGGAGAAGCAAACCACACCATCAAAACACTACAAGAAAGAATTACAAAACTGGCCACTGAACTTGCCCAAAGAGATGCACTCCTCACCAGCGCCTATGATGTTGCATCAAAACAATCAAAGATAATCACAGAACTTACTACTGCACATGACACTCTCCCCTGGGATCCTGCAGAGAGTGTACGACCGTCCTCCTGCTCCACACCTCGGAACCAACTGTCCTGGGCTGAGGTTGTAGTTCGGGGTCCAAAGAGACCATCAGCTAGACTGACATCGCCGCTGTCAACTACTCATCTCAGCCTCTCTAATCGGTTTGCGGTATTGGCCAACGATGATGAGGTCATGACCAGCACCGCTGCAGAGAACGGTGTCAGCACTAGAGAAATTAACCCCACCATCTCACTGTCACCACCCGGGGGC
>NW_023425102.1:0-217 GCF_002922805.2 Oryzias melastigma
ATAGATTTTTTTAAAGCAAACTTTAAGATCAAAGTATCAAAAAAAATGCTGAATTCAATCCTGATAAAACTCAAGGACATACAACCTATTCTTTGGGCATTTTGTCAACTAAATTCTTAAGAAATGTTTTCAGCTGTGTTGAAACACTGTTCTGAAAAATGTGAATACCTCACTCATTTCTGGTGTTTTTCCACAATCATTGAAAGTTGCAGCTGAA
>NW_023425102.1:340-1030 GCF_002922805.2 Oryzias melastigma
AACAAAAAACAAAAAAAAAAACACTCCTGACAAGCTGAAAAAGTGGTCAGAAGTTTCAGATGCAGTCCATGATTGGATCTGATCTCATCTCAAAGAAACATGCTGCTTCCTTTGGTAGTAATTAATCAGAGAGTCTCCATGTCATGAGGAGTACCTCAAGGATCAATTCTTGGACTTCTGCTGTTTAGCTTGTACATGCACTTTCTAAGTCAGAGAATACTCACTAACAACTTCAAAAAGAAGTTATGCAGAGAATGCTCTGCTGTATGAAGTTCTATCATGCTAACACAATCCGTTAGACTATCTGTTTGTGCTTAACTCCTGAATTCAGTAAAAAGTCTGTGTTAGTGGAAAAGAAGGTAAAGGGTGAGTGTAAATGTAAAGCTGATTTCTAGAGTAATTAAGACCAGAAGTTCGAAATATCTGTGTTGTTAGAGACCCACTCTCATGATTTTTTTTATATGTTCTTGCGTAGAAGCATTTTATTGTAACATGCAATTAGTGAGACTCAGAGATCTCTTATCCAGGCAGCATTTAAAAAAGCGGATTCAGATCTCCTGCAGGTTGGACTTCTTCTGTCTGCTCTTCCAAAAAAGACTGTTAGAAAGCTCAGCTCATTCAGAACGCTGCTGCCAGGCTTTTAGGCCAGAACCAGAAGAACTGAGCTCTCAAGTTCTCACACTATAGAAG
>NW_023425103.1:0-1030 GCF_002922805.2 Oryzias melastigma
CCTGGCAAAAGTCCTTCTTTGTTGTTAAAAATTGGATTCTACCACGTCTACCATGTACACCTTTTTATTGAACTTAATGATCATTATTCCATCTCTTTATTGATTAAATGTGGCAACAACTTGCCCATTAATTCTACCTCCTTTTCTAAACTGTTTTTATTTTTTTCCAAATACAAAATGAATTAAATATGCAGTTTTCCCAGCAATAAATTATACATCGCTATATAAAAAATAGTTTAAGGTGATACTTTTGTTTCTAAAGTCACTTGAGTGTAACAAAAGCAACATAATGCAACAACATTTGCATTCAGTAATTGCTATTTATCGTTGCTTATGTCAGAGCTTTATGTGTGTAAAAAAAAAAGCAACCAGATCATATATATAAAAAGATAAATTAATATATTTTTGTGCAGAACTTTAAGGAAATTAGGTCACCACTATCAAAAAATTGATATAAAAAGTGAAGCATCTAAAGTTTTTTTTAAATGTATATAAAAAAAGAAAAGACGATTTGAATAATCAAAATAGTTGATAAAAACACTAAAATGAAGTGTTGTAGCATTCTGTATTTGGGGAAGAAAGCTGTCATTTCATGCAGATGATGCTTTGCTGTTGCGTCCCTGCATGAGCACATTTTTGGTCACAGTTTTTGCCTGGAGTTAGTCTACCTGCCAAATATAGCATCTCAACTACACACTGTGTTCACATGAAAACATAGGAGCTCAGCTCAGAGAAAAATCAGCTTCCTGAATGACTTACCACTGACACATTTCAGCTGAGAACAAACAAACAAACAATATTAGTCACAGTTTGTGAGCATGCACATTTGCTGGAGAGTCATCGTTGTAGGAGATTTGGATTTCATCAAGTTTTTTTTTTTATTTTTTTATTCAAGCTGCCTTTTTTAAAAGAAATTTCACTTTGTTAGCTTCAATATTTTAAATGTTTGATTTGGGTAAGAGATGGGAGATGAGTATTTCTGATCAAGCTGAGAAAAATGTTGACTCTTAATGTATTTTAATATTCTCAT
>NW_023425104.1:0-739 GCF_002922805.2 Oryzias melastigma
AAGTAGAGCACAAAATTTAAAAAGACTTTTTTAGAAGAATAAATTCAAAAAATAGTAAAAATGACTAGACATGCTCACCAGAATTCATATTTGACTAAAACCCTTACAAGGATTTCTATCTTTGTTTAACCGAACGATTATATCAGCTGAGATGTAGGTTACAAAAATACAGCTTGTAAAACTAGATACTAGAGTTGAAAACATCTAAAATTAACTTTGAGCAATATGAGAAAATTAATATTATCTCACACATTATCCTTGTACTTCTTCTTTTTTTAAAAAAAGTCTGCTCTATTTCACTTAGCTCACTCTTTCCCATCTGAGAATCAAATTACAGATAAGAAGCAACTTTGATTTTTTTTTTTTATATATAATCTTTAGATTGACGTTTGTACAAAGGGACCGACATAAAAACTTGGGGTGTAGGAAAAAAGTTGATTTGGTGATATATCGCGATATATGTCATTTGATAATATTTGCATTGATTTAAAATGCTTGCATGATGATATTTAATCATTTATGAGCATCCTTCACCATCTTGCTTTTGTTTTTCACTTCAACCTCCGACCGTTAGTTGGCAGCAGAGCACACTGAGCCTCTTTGAGCAGCTCTACACCACGACCAAAACTGCAACAAGCTCTGACAAATGTTCAGTCAGCCTCACGGTTTTAGTTGTGGTTTTTTTTTTTAGAATTGGTTTGTTTTTCCTTCATTTTTGAATCACCCATTCAGACTTATG
>NW_023425104.1:763-1030 GCF_002922805.2 Oryzias melastigma
ATGAACAGTTCAAATGCTAGATTTAGCAATCTTGCAATAACACTTCTAAAATCTTCAGTTAAGGCACATTCATTCTATTTTTACTTATATTGAAAAATATTCATCAGATAATATTGACTGTTCCATTAACAAAATAAATATTTTAATAAATATTTCACTGAAGTGAAAATTGTTCTGGTACGGTCTTGGGAAATATCACAATACATATCGTACCGTGAGGTGTGTATCGGGATACGTATTGTATCGCCAGACTCCTGCCAATACACA
>NW_023425105.1:0-1028 GCF_002922805.2 Oryzias melastigma
CTAATCCATTTCCTATGGGGCATATTTTGCTCAGTATTTCAAAAAGTAACTCATACTGAAAATGCAAGCAGTAACGTCCTGAACAAGTTGAATGTTTTGATACCAAGATTGCTGAAATTGCTTCATTGTGTGAATACTTGGTAAGTATTCACACAATAAGAACGTCTTGATGGAGTAAAAATAAAAAAGAAAAGATTGATTGAAGTCGTTCTTTTCTGATCCTAATTTGGCCAAAAGAATCTGAGATTTGCTTTGGTTTTGAGGGAAAACGCTGCTGCACGAGTGAAGAAACTGTCTCTTTAATGATTCTGGTTTCATGAAAACATTTTTCTTATTTTTGAAACGAAACAGCTTGAAACAGCTCGTTAGGCCACAGCTACAAATGACTCTGAACAAACAGGTTTTTCCTAATGCCTTTAGCTTTGGAAGCAAATGTTTTTAATATGCTAATCACGCTGTTATTAGCAGAAGGCTCAGAATCCCATCTCATCGCTCTGAAGACAAAAGTAAACATTAAAATGAAGATCCACACATTCAACGGGAGACTTCTGTGGGTTTCTTTCAGCTGCTGAACTTCAGAGATGATCTGAATGTCTGAACACCACGGTAATAGAAAACCACCAACCCTGACCTCTGACCTCTGACCTCTGACCGGCCCGTGTCATCTCTACGTCTCACCACACACGTACTATTGGAGCTCAATATACACATATTTTATGAAAGACAGCAGCAGCTCAAGCAGGAGGCCAACAAAACAATTCAGTTAAGCTAGCGATTTGATCCCAGATTCAGACTTCTGGGATCAATAACTCGTTTAAAATGCTTTAAACTGACAGCAAGTGTCTCTATTGGTTTGTATTAACGTAAAAAAACGACTTACAAAGGAATTTCAGCAGAAAAAGACAGAATTTTCGTATTCTTTTTAATGTCTTTGTGCTGCTGACAGACAGACGGACGGCTACACAGCAGCAGCTAACTGTGCTAAGCTAACTGTGCTAAGCTAACTGCTAGCGCCGTGATTGAACTCC
>NW_023425106.1:0-1028 GCF_002922805.2 Oryzias melastigma
TAAAGGAAAAACAGTGTTTCTGAGACCATCAACCTCTATTGTGGCATTTTTTGGTTTTTATTCCTGTATAGAGGGTAGTGGGTTGAAAACTGTTAAAGTTAAAGTGGTCAAGAAAGTCATACAATGTTCTAATTTTTTATGTATTATTAATATATTGAATCTAATGACTGTAACAATAAATTTGTTCCTTATCTTATATTAAGACAGTCTGTTTCATATTGGGCCCCACCCCCTCCCTTTTGATTGGTCGGTTTCAGTTTCTCTCAGTTATCACATGCCACATAGACATACAACCACAAGAAACTCACACCTGAGGGGAATGCATAATTCAAGAAATCTATGCAATCAGTTTTTGAACTGTGAGCCGGAAGCAAGCCTTCTTATGCTGGCTACACCCTACTGAGGTTCACACCAAGGTCACCACAGTACTCTACAGCCTCCTTGGAAAATACTACAAGGTATATGTGGAAAAAAATGTACAATCAATCAATTTTCTGAATGTATAAGCAGCTATTTTTAATCTAGATTTTTTTCCCATAGTTGCAGATTACATTTATATTTGACAGTTTGCAATCATCTTTGACAGAGATTTCTTAAGTTGTTAAAAAAAATCAAATTTTACAATATTTCTGCAAAGAAAAGTACACAATTTATTACTTTTAATCTGCATGACTCTATAATGTATACTATTTGATGGGGAAAAACGATTACAACAAAACAAATGTACGTAATTGTGGACAAAAACCATACACTTTTTTGTTTTTTTTAATGATAAAAGACGGAAAAGCATGCATTTCCAGAAAAGCTGAATGATTTTCTGAGTCTAACTGGAAATGTCAGATGAGTTCCTACAACAGGAAGTGGGTTTCTTTCCCCTCACCATTGTCTTCCTCGCAAACGTAGCCCTGAAAATGAGGTTACCAGGCCTTCCTTTCACTTTCAGCCAACGTCTATGAAAACCAAAAAATGTAACTAATAAAACCCTCTGCTGCAGCAGCGCCCCTCAGAATGCAGATCTGTACTTCTCT
>NW_023425107.1:0-1028 GCF_002922805.2 Oryzias melastigma
AGGATCACCAGCAAGTCTCCCGGAAACTGCAATCTCTCCCGGTCTTCATGATGTCCTGATAATGTCCTGATGATGTCTTCATGATGTCTTCTTAATTTCCTGATGATGTCTTCATGATGTCCTAATGATGTCTTGATGATGTCCTGATGATGTTTGGATGATGTCCTGATGATGTCTTCATAATGTCCTGATGATGTCTTCATGATGTCCTGATGATGTCTTCATGATGTTCGGATGATGTCCGGATGATGTCTTCATAATGTCCTGATGATGTCCTCATTATGTCCTGATAATGTTCAGATGATATCCTGATAATGTCCTGATGATGTCTTCATGATGTTTGGATGATGTCCTGATGATGTCTTCATAATGTCCTGATGATGTCTTCATGATGTCTTCTTAATTTCCTGATGATGTCTTCATGATGTCCTAATGATGTCTTCATGATGTCCTCATGATTTCCTAATGATGTCCTGATGATGTCTTCATGATGTCCCCATGATGTCCTCATGATGTCCTGATGATCTCCTCATGATGTCCTAATGATGTCTTCATGATGTCCTAATGATGTCCTGATGATCTCCTCATGATGTCCTAATGATGTCCTGATGATCTCCTCATGATGTCCTAATGATGTTTGGATGATGTCCTGAAGATGTCCTGATGATGTCCTGATGATGTTTGGATGATGTCCTGAAGATGTCCTGATGATGTCCTGATGATGTTTGGATGATGTCCTGATGATGTCCTGATGATCTCCTCATGATGTCCTAATGATGTCCTGATGATGTCCTCATGATGTTTGGATGATGTCCTGATGATCTCCTCATGATGTCCTAATGATGTCCTGATGATGTCCTGATGATGTCTTCATGATGTCTTCATAATGTCCTGATGATGTCCTGATGATGTCCCAAAGAGGTAATATAATAGTAATAATACACTTTATTTACAGAAGATTTCAAAGCCCTCAAGAACACTGAACAGGTGAGTTATAGGCACACATAAAAACATCCATTTAAATGAAG
>NW_023425108.1:0-1028 GCF_002922805.2 Oryzias melastigma
TGAAGATGACACAAGCAGCTACTTACTAATTTCCAAAATGTTATAGTTATAAAATACTTCCATGATCAACGCAAATCTAAAAAAATTGCGTATGAACAAGTCGTACGAGGGCGCTAACCTATGAATGTACTTCAGCAAATGGGTGACGTCATACTTGTCGTAATTATTTGAATTTAGAACACAGGATAACCCCGGGTTATACAGTCGTCTATGGGTTAAAAAGTGAATTCTTACTTTCTGAGAGGGTTGGGCTAGATGGCTCGTACCATAATCAGTTTTAGGGAGGTGTTCACTCTTCAACTGTTTTTTGCAATCAACGTTACCCATTTGGATAACATTGTATTTGCCGCATATATGTGACCAGATAGCATTAAAATCCAGGGGACTGGATAGTCCTGCACTATATAGTTGCTTAGAAGTGACTTCTGACTTTTTGAGTGGGCTAGGCTAAGTGGCTAATAACATTAGCTTTAGGGAGGCGTGAACCCATTTAAAACCGAAGCTACTACCGTAACTAAGTTTTTTAAAATTAACATAGTTCCAGTGGATCCTGTGGCGAAGAAAAGCAGCTTTGCTCTAATATGCTACAAATTGTTGTAATAGTAAAGTATTTGCGCAATTAAAAAATTTTATTTCGATGTTTAAATATGTTACGTTAATCTCGTAAAAGATGAAAAAGTTGGTTCAAAGAGCGTGTTTTTTTATTTTTATGTTGTCACCGGTGACATCTCAGGTGCTAAAGGGTTAAATGTTAATATCTGGGGAATCTTATTTATTTCAACAACAAAAAAATCAAAATAAAATAAACAAAAAAAAAAAGCTTTTTTTCCTTAATTCTTAGTAGAAAAAATAAAAAGTAAAATGTCAACAGTTAATACACTGGCATCTTTGCGTAATTAGTACTCGTCTATGGAGCATCTTTAAACTCGAGGCTCCAACATATCACCGGGCTGGATGTCATCTGCCTTCAAGTTCATCTTTGAGGCGGATTTGGTTCAGTCCAGGTGAGCGTGACCAACCATCCACGC
>NW_023425109.1:0-1028 GCF_002922805.2 Oryzias melastigma
GGGCCACAGGGGGGGCTGCGGGGGTGGGGGGGTTGGCTCTGGTTAGGCTCAGTCAGACACGCGCGCGGAACTGGTTCACGCGGCTCACCTGAGTCCTGCTCTTAATCTCCCGCGTCCAGTCCATGATGACCCTCTTGTGGGGGCCCATGTCGTACTCGCCCCCCGACTCCAGCATGCACAGCAGGTGTTCCCGCCACGCCCTCTTCTCGTACTGGAACTCGGACGGCATGATCTTGTGCTGGACCACAAACACAGACTTTAGCCCGCGCGGCCGCGCCCTGCACGCGCTCCTTGTCCCGCGCGCCGCACCTGCACCCGCCTCTCCAGCACGGCGGCCCAGTCCACGATGAAGTCCCGGCACACGCGGGGGGGCCACACGTCCTCGCAGGTCCAGATGTGGGCCAGGATGTTGGACCTCTGCAACAGGGAGGGCGGTGAGCGCGTGCGGGGGGAGGGGGCACGGAGGGGCGGAGCCACGCTCACCTGACAGACCCTGTTCAGCTCACGCGCCAGCTCCATGATGAAGAGCTGGCTCTCCACCAGCGGCTCCTTCTTCTCCTGCGTCACGCGCCTGCGGGAGCCCTGCGGGGCGGACGCGCGCGCCCGCGGGACAGACGGGGGTCAGACGCGCTCCGTTTGTCCCGCGAGCGCAAACAGGGTGAGACTTTCATGACTAGTGCGTGATGGTGAGGGTGTCACGCGCTCTATATCACTTCTGATGTGTTATTTGAATGAGTGTCGTGGCGCGCATGCGCAGTACCTTCAGTCGGACCTTCAGCTTCTTGGCGGGCTCGATGAGGAACTGCAGGCAGTCCTTCATCATGCTGGCAGCGGGACAGGGGGAGGGGGGGTCGGTGCCCTGCGGGGTGATAATGAAAAAGCTTTAGCGCGCGCGCACCCCACACAGCGATCGATGGAGACAGCAGATTTACGCGCGTGCAAAGAGGAGCTGCGCTGCAGAACTGTCATCAGGCGCTCAGAGCGCGCGCACGAGCAGAGTTTGGAGGTGTCGATGCAGCAGCACTTTT
>NW_023425110.1:0-1028 GCF_002922805.2 Oryzias melastigma
GGGGTGGGGGGGAGGAAAGTCACAAAGTGAGCGGCGCAGGTCCGGCGGTCGCTGCGACTGAACGGAGAGTGGAGCTGAGCTGAGAGGAGAAAGAGAGAGAGGAGGAAGAGGAGGAGGAGGCAGAGCATTCACAACAAGGAGGGCGCATCTCCATTTCTCTCCCCTCCCGCTGCGAGGCTGCGCAGGTCCAAGCTATCGATACGCTTCAAAACAGGAATCGATACGTGTCCAATAATAGTCCTAATTTGCCCCCAGAATGCCAGAAATACGTCAGTTTAGGAATTCGGTCATTAGTTAAGTTGTTTTGATCTTTTCGCGCCACTTTTACGTAAACTACTAGCATTAGCCTAGAAGAAGTTAACTCAAGAGCATCACGGGAACTTAAGAAAAATAGTATTTTTGAAGGTAAGTGACCACATGATACGACAGAGAAGCAATTCCTGGATTAAAAAAATAAATGTTTTAAGAAAGTGGATACCCTTTAGATTTTAATTTAAGTTAAAATTCAAGCTAGCCACTAGCTTTTCCACAGCAGCTAGTCTATTTACTCAGCTAATGCCAGGAATAATTTAAGAAGTCTCAAGATTTACTTATTAGATTTATTAATTTAGACTGGCAAGCCACAATCTCATTGCTCTGCTCTCTGAGAAATAGATCCGTGTAAGTCTTGTTTTTCCTCGTCTGAGCTGGCATCTGACTCAAAACTGTACGGCTGGATGCATTTTTGTTGCACCGGTAATGCTAGGTTAAGGGTGTGAGGGGCTGTAAGCTAGAAATGGGGACAGGCTTAGTCCACGCCAGCGGTCCTACCTACAACTCAGAGCCATTCTGTATATACAATGTTCTAAAAAAGTTTTTTTTTATTTATTTATTTATTTATTTTTTCCTTTTTTATGGCTAAAAACACCATAATCATAATCAACTGGGAACACTTTTTCAATAGATCAACAGAGTAGGACTTGGGTATCTTTAGTATTTACAGTTTAGCCTAAAATCTCTAAAATATCTTATTGTGCTTGAGCTTAAAT
>NW_023425111.1:0-1027 GCF_002922805.2 Oryzias melastigma
AGGGACCCCATTGAGTTCTTCTAAAGAGACCCACATCCATCAAAGTATCTGCAGCCTCTTACCTGTCAATGTCCTGTAATATCTGCTCTGTTATCATCGGCAAAAGCTCCATAGGTTGTAGTTGATTGTTCAAGGAAAGACTGTGGTACAAAATATAATAAAGGCACATTTGTTGTGATTCTGTTGTCTCTGTTGTCTGAATGCCTTAAAAGTTTTTTTGAAAATCATCTGATAAAGTAAATTCTGCTGTTGATGCTATTGATTTCAAGCTTTCAGGCTCTAATTTAACTCAAATTTTCTGTGACCAAATGCAGAGAATATTTTTTAAGGCCAAACTGTTGTTGAATTTGCAAACTTTTTAACACAGTCACTTCCAACCAAATCATTAAATCTTTTAAAAATGTTCTGGATATTTTTTTTTATATTATTTTTTTAAAAGGTGTTACATCAGTAAATGGAGTAGTGGTGGATGGAGATTTTCACCCTAAATCCCTGATAACAAACTTAATATTATTATATTATCTTCATACTCCTTACCACCTACACCATTACCTTTCATAAATAACAACTTTATCATTCAATACTTTCTCACACCATTATTTCAAAATAAAAAAGTAAGGTACCAGAACAAAAGGAATTTAATTTTCTGGATTTTAATAGATATCAACTGCTTATCATGTCACTTTAGACCAGGGGTGTCAAACTCAAGGGGCTAAAATCCAAAATTGGTCACAGGCTGAACGGGATAAACATTTATTGAACACTTTAAAGCTACATTTTTAAGCTTTTAACACCATAACTTTTTAACACAATTATGAACTAGATATATAGCATTACCTGCGATGATGCTAGTGTGAATGCTGTAAGCTGAATTTACCAGCTGAAGATGCTAGTGCTGATAACTGAAGATGCTGAAATTGAATGCTAAATACACTGAAGTTGATAGCTGAAAAAAATGAAGCTGATAGCAAGCTAAAATATAAGCTAAATGCAAAATTAGCCTAAAAAACAAACAAAAAAAAAAAAA
>NW_023425112.1:0-1027 GCF_002922805.2 Oryzias melastigma
ATTTTAGTTTAGTCTGTTTAGTTTTTAGCTATTGTTGATATTTTATGACCAACCTTCTGCTTCTGTGCAGTTACCAGCAAGGAGCCAATGAGAGAACTGTTTTGTGATGTTGGGCTATAGAAATAAATCCAATTGTATTAATAAAATGTATGAATGAAATCGAACGTTGACACACATTTATATTTTTGAGGTCAGAAAGTCATGATGAGAGAATCGATGATTCCAGTTATTGGAACACATTTTCCGGCTTCTGAATGAGCAAATCAGCCCCTTACCATCACACTCCCACCTCCATGCCTGTCTTTCTTTTGCTTTTATAATCCAGACGTTTCTTAGTGTTCTCTCAGGTCTCCCATGGATCCATGTGTTGTTTCCTGAACTCTGACCTTAGGCGGCTCGAGCGAGGCCTGCAGGTCTGTCCATCTTCTACCTCTGACCTCCCGAGGAGTCCTGCTCGTCTTCCTGGACTCTGTCTGGTCTTCTGGTCCTGGGAAGGTTCTCGTCTCTCAGAGTTCTCTGTGGAGGATGGATTCATCAAAGCTGCAGAAACATTCAGACACACTAAAGAACGTTCTTGAACGTGCTTTTAGACGGGGTTCACACTGGACCGTCACTGTCTGTGCCAGCTCATGTTCTCACAGCCAGACGAGGTTTGGTGAGAATGTCCGAGTCAATCTAGTGGATCTTGATCCAGACTTTTTCTTTCTCAGCTCTGTTCTGATCAATGAACGACTTGGAGTCGTAGAATTCCAGACGGACACAAACTGTTGATCATTTCTCCTTCAAACGCTCGGCACGTCTGTTGACCAAACGTCTCTACCAAATCCAAGTCCCTGATTGGTCAAAGTCCAGTAGGTTTAACTCTAGACTTGGTTGAGTATCTGCATGATTTGATACTCTTAAAAACATAGTGAGTTTTATCACAGACTCTTCTACAAACTTGTGCATAGACTTTTCACTGGACGTTGAACGCAGCATCAGGTTCTTTAGGCCTTGACCTTTTGACCTTCAGCTCCACGTTCAGCCA
>NW_023425113.1:0-1027 GCF_002922805.2 Oryzias melastigma
AGATTTTAATAACGACAAAAAAAAAGAAAATTTCTACAAAAGAAATCAAATGGAAGTCCAGATTTTTAAAAATCAAATGTATGCGAATAAATCCAAAACACAAATTTGTAAATAACAAATTACAAAATAAAAGCAGCACATAGAGAGTAGTGGAAGAATTTCTATATATCAGGCAGCAGAATATATATATAAAATAATGAAAACAATTGGAAAAGTACAAGTAAGACAAGAATACAAATTGTAAAATAAAAGCTTCTTATTTTCAAAATTAAGCTTTTTCCACACATATGAATTAATAAATACTTACATGCATTTTTAGACATTTTTAATGATTGAATAAATAAAATAAACCTTTTTTAGACATTTAAACTAATAACTAAACAAAATAAAAGCTTTTTCCAAACATTTCAATGAATAAATACACAAAAATAAAAGTTTTCTGCCCCACATTTTAATGAGCAAAATTAACAAAATAAAAGCCTTTTCATGCATTTTAATAAATAAAAAAATATAAAATATTTTTCCACACAGTTATTAATAAATAAATGTTCCCCGCACATCTTAATTAAAACACACACAAAAAAAGCTTTATGAAACATTTTCAATTAAAAATTACAGAAAATAAAAGTTATTTTTGACTATTTTTATCTATAAATAGACAAAATAAAAGCCCTTTCACACATTTTAGCTTAAAAAACCTACAAAATAAAAGTTTTATGTGTTTTGGACAATATACAAAGATTCCAAACACCAAATAAAAGTTTTAGGTTATTTTTAGATTATTAGATCTAGATTATTTAGATTATTGATTTTATGTCTGTCTCAAATTAACACTGTTGATTCTCAATGCAGTAAAATAAGTTTTCCTGAAGTACTCCAGACTTTGTCCTGAAACTGAAAACCAACTGATAAACTAAAATTCAAAGAAACAAAAGCTTTGACCTCTTCACACCTGATTTTGTTCTAATATAGTTAATAAAAATCTTGATTTTTTTTCTCCTTTCAAGGGGTGATGCTAAATTTCTGC
>NW_023425114.1:0-1027 GCF_002922805.2 Oryzias melastigma
TGCAGCTTGGACTGTATTTCAAGTTGTATGGATGGATTTGATGATTGCCGTGTAGAAGTTCATTGCTCCTCACTCTCATGCTGTCATTCATATTGATATCAACAGATGTGGATGTTTTTGTGATTTTTATTTCACAAATTTTTGGAACAACCTAATAGGTAACTGCAAAATGGGCCATTCATCTCATCTTGAAACCACATTTTGAAACATCCATTAGTAAAAAGGCACAGGACAGTGCTGCCATCAAGTGGACAGTAACAGCAGATGCATTCGTCTCTAACTTTTAACTATTAAAATACATGCAATGTAAAAGTAATAGATATAATTTACATGAGTGTGAGTCATAAAAGCATTGGTCCTCTGTCCTTTTAACCAGAGATGAAATCCATCAAGAGTTTGTCAAGGAAGCGATCTACCCGCTCTGCCCCGTATGAGCTGGGAGGAGATTTGTATGCTGTTGATCTAAAGGAGACCTACCGACCTAGCGGGCCCAGGAACAGCAGTTGGATCAGAAACAGGTGGAGAATAGCGGGGAATGAAGACGATCCTGAAGAATTCAGTGGAAACGGAATCGCGGCCAAACCCACAGCCAGCAACAACCTCACACCACCTTCTGCCCTCAAAGTCACCCACAGGTGTGTGTGCATGACGTGTGTGTACATGTTTCTACTAGTGACACAAACTGAAAGGAAATAATTTCGCCTAAAAGTGGATTTGCATTTAGAGGTGTGACCTTTTGCATGCTGGGACAAAAGCCCTACCAAACTAGGAAAACTCTCATGTTACACTGACCGGCGTGTTTTGTGTGTGTGTGTGTTTAGCTTTCAAAACTATAAAAACAATTTAATATTTTGGAAATATTTAGAAATGCTGAGAGAAACTGGGTGATGCTGCCAAAGAATTTCTGTACTAGACTACAGTTCTAGAGTGAATTATGGAGGAATGACATCCCTTTTTTACTGTATCTGTGCTAAGAAACTACAATCATCTTACAGGCTGGATAGTGAACTTTTTTTTTTTTTTTGCA
>NW_023425115.1:0-283 GCF_002922805.2 Oryzias melastigma
ATGGCTCGTTTCCTGTTCCAACATGAACATGCAACATAACCAGAACGATAAAGGTATGGATGACATCATTGGCGTGAAAGAACACAAGTCCTGACCTCATAACTGAACATTTTTGGGAAGGATTAAAGAAAAGATAACAATCCTCTCGTCTAAAATCAGCACCTGATCTCACAAATGTTCTTCAGAAGATGAATAAACCTCCCAGTATTTATTTCCTATAGGAGCAGGTCAAAGTCATTCAAACAGTATGGAATGAGATTTCACGTAACCCTGTAAAGCTTAC
>NW_023425115.1:380-1027 GCF_002922805.2 Oryzias melastigma
AGATCAGTTATGAAACGCTGGGTGATTTGGTCAGTTTTTGCATGCAACAATGATGCAAAATTATTGAGTGAGTGTTCAGGAGAAAAAAACGTTATTTTATCTCAAATTTGATCCACACATTTTTAATGAAATGTGACTGTCATAAACAAATAATTAACAATACATTTTGCATTATTTTGATACAGAAAGCAGTTGTTTACAAATATATATATATACAATAATAAATGAGGTATTCTACCCATAACGTTTCGAAAATTAGCAAAACTTTTCCCTCTAATAGTGTTTCACGGAGGCAGCCATTTTGAAATGACCAAGAAAGTGCCTCTACTGCCTCTGGTGGAACGATGATGAACTACAGGGCAGTAAACATGGAGGAAAGTTTGGCTCATGCTAAGGAAATATGGGTCTCAGAAATATGAGTATTTGATAGGAATGGTTAGGGTTAAATTTCAATAAAAACAGATCAGTGGTTAATTTGGCATAATAAAATGTGTCAACATATGTCTAATTAATGTAGCTAATTTGTTTGCTATTCTGGTTATTTCAGGTTTTGTATTAAACTGTTTTGTTAATATTTGGCAGAGATGGATAAACAACACCTCAAGTTACATGAGCCTGTCTGGCGTGTTCATTCTTGTGCTGGAATT
>NW_023425116.1:0-1026 GCF_002922805.2 Oryzias melastigma
CCCTGTGATCTCCTCAATCAGCTTTCATCCTGTTCTGCATTATGCAAATCTACTATGTAATTAAGTGGCTAAAATAAACAAATCACCATCCACTGAACAACCAAGATAGAAGGCCATTCTTTAAAATGACACAAAACTCACAAGGAAAAGCACAAATGCTGCATTAAAGGGGCCACAGCATACTGTTTCAATGCTGTTAGATATAATGAAAATGCTTTAACTGTATTTTCTGTTCTTTAAGGTGCACTGGATTTTAAAGCGCTCCTTTAATGCATGGTCAATGTTCAAACCTATGATATAGGCATGACATATTATATATACTATATCAAATGTAAGGCACACCTATGAGGAGCATTATGCAACACAAGTTTGAAAATCAAGCTTCAACTGCGTTCACATTAATTCTAGAATTGTTTGTATGCCACATGTTAGCCATGTTAGAAGTGTTAGCAAATTTACAATATCTGTAACTCAGTCTTGTTTGAAACCCTTAAAAAAACAACAAATAAACAAATGTCTATCTTGACTTTGCTAACTCCTACGCTTTTTAGGAACACAAAAAACACAGACCGACACCGCTACATGTTAGCCATGTTAGCGTATTTATAATAGCATCCAACTGTAACGTCCAAAACGACTAACAGACTAATAAAGTGCCATGTTTTTGAAATTGCTTCAACACGGCTACAATTAACCCATTTCTAAGACACTATTGATCATAAAACACAATGTCGATTTTTTTTTTTAATTAAGACTTTTAAGTGTGCCTTATACTGCAGAAAATAAGATGCGTCAAGAAAAGTTACTGAATGATCTTCTATGCTCATTTTTGCCTTTATCTCTCTCCTAATTCCCCAAAATAACCACAGCCAAAGTACTTCATAAATGCTGAATGAATTTTTATTGGTTTACTGCTCGGTAAAAACTGCATTTTTCGCTATGTGTAGAAAAACTTGTGGGTAAAAGAAGAGATATTTGTCTTTGTGGCAATGCAGATAAACAATTGCTTTTAGGTTTCTAAGTGTG
>NW_023425117.1:0-1026 GCF_002922805.2 Oryzias melastigma
TAATATTGACAATAAAAGTGACAAATTCCTCATTTGAGGCATTTTAATTGTTTCTTTTTTCCTGCGAAATGCACATGTAATATTGTCCAGTTTAATTTTGAAAATTAATTAATTACTTTTTGAAGAAACACTGCAATACATTTCCACCAAACAAATAAACTCATCATCTTAATGGACAAATTCTCCTCTAATTTCCTAAAGACACTAAAGTTCAGCATGTCAACATCGATGACCACATAAACATGTAACCGAGCAGTTTTTCTGAGTGCTGACTCATCAGTTACACTTAACCCTTTAATGCTGTAGGTGGTACTTTTTGGGGGAAAGCCTGTTCAATGAGAATGCTATGATTTAAAAATGCACATTGGCTTGCTTAGAGAGAAAAATTCTTAATGGTGTCAAATATACATTTTTTTGATCAAGTCAAAACAAATGATATGCACCTTTTTGGTAAAGTATTGTTTTTTGCTTTTTATCTATATATTTTGTGAAACTAAAAACAAGATCTATGAAAGGTTACATTTATTTTTCCAGTTGTTTCTTAGTCAGGCTTTTAAGAGACAAGTCATGTGACTTTGGAACAACAGTAAACTGTTCAGTTTAATGACAATCTTGATATTTTACTGCCAATTTATGTTACTTGCTTATATTTTTGCAAGAATAATTTATTTGAAAAAAAATCACATTATAAAGATAGTTTTTCAAAGTAATTAAAGTAAACTTAAGTAAGTAAATTCTAGTAAATTTACATTTAAAGAAAAATATGATATAAAGTTAAAATATGAAATTGTAAAACACATATTAGGTTTACTTTTATTTGTCAGGTGATCAAATTAGGGTTGGGAAATTAAACAGAATTCTCAAAAAACAATTATGGTGCTGAAGATCTGATCAAACATCCTAAGATATGAGTTAAATAATGTTTGGATCTACAGTTAAATGTGTGCTAATGAGTATGTCACAGTTGACTTCTACCCTTAATATGAAAGATATCTGTTCTGCAGGCAGTACGTGCCTGATGCATGA
>NW_023425118.1:0-1026 GCF_002922805.2 Oryzias melastigma
GTCACAGTAGGCAAGTCCAGAATCAAGTCTCATCAAAGCAACCAAATCCCAAGCTGTGCCATATGTCGAAGCAGGAAAGTCCCGAGTCCAGTCTCAAGTCAAAGTAGACGAGTTCTAGGTCAAGTCCCAAGTCACAGTTGATGAGTCACAAAGCAAGTTCCAAGTTAAAGTAGGTAGTTTCCAAGTTAAGTCCTAAATCAAAGCACTCAGGTCTCAAATCATGTCTCAAGTCAAGTCCCAAGTCAAAGTAAATGGTTCCCAAGTCAAGTTTTGAGTCAAAGCAGGCAAGTCCTATATCAAGAGTCAAGTCAAGGCCAAGAATTTTTAGTCAAGTCCTTTTAAGTCCTCTCAATAACATAGTAATAATATTGACCGTGTTTTCTCGTTTATCCCGGGAGTTACATTTAAAAAAAACTTGCGACAAAAAGTAGGATTTTATTTTTTGGATGATGATGAATCAAAGCATCACGTACTTCATTTGACTGGATGTTGTGCCAACAGCCTTCATAGATGCACACATACGCAGAGACAGAGGAAAAACTGGTATTTCAACATACTTTTAATCTGTGGCTATTGAGGAAAGTAGCAAGTCTTTTCGAGTCGGAAGCCTAAAGTCCAAGTGAAGTCACAAGTCATTGCTGTAGAATCCAGGTTGAGTTATGTATTTTTGGATTTTATCAAGTGGAGTCAAAAGTCATCATATTCATGACTCGAGTCTTGATTCTAGTCCAAGTCTTGCTATCGAGTCCAAATCATATGACTTTTCTCTATGCTTCTGGTAACCTTACACGTTTTCCACTAAAATTGTCCTTAAAGAATCTCCTGGACAAGCCTGAGATACGCAAGCATGCAAGACAGTTAAAAAAATGTCTTGCATGTATTCATTTTGTTCATGTTTTTCCCATCCTCCTTTGCCAAATTCAGAGGATGCCAAGGAAAAGTCCTTCTGCTGACTTGTGTGTCCGTGTTTATTTTTTTCCTTTAATGTTTCTTGTCTGATGGTGATCTGGGCTGACCTTGGGGGCT
>NW_023425119.1:0-1026 GCF_002922805.2 Oryzias melastigma
CATTAAAATTATGTTATTGATGTAAACCTCATTGACAATAAGTAACTAGTATAACCAAAACCCTAATTACATCTGTATGTCAAAATAATAGCAAAAGTAACAGTAACATTAGGGGGCTGCACAGTGGCGCAGTGGTTAGCGCTCTTGCCTCACAGTAAGAAGGCTCCAGTTCGAATCTTTTTGTGTGGAGTTTGCATGTTCTCCCCGTGCATGCGTGGGTTTTCACCGGGGACTCCGGCTTCCTCCCACCATCCAAAAACATGCTTCGTAGGTTAATTGGTGACTCTAAATTGTCCCTAGGTGTGAATGTGAGAGTGAATGGGTGTGTGATTGTGGCCCTGCGACGGACTGGCGACCTGTCCAGGGTGTATCCCGCCTTCGCCCATCAGTAGCCGGGATAGGCGACCCCGAAATGGACGAAGCGGTCAGGAAAATGAATGAACAGTAACATTAGTAAAAACAAACAAACAAAAAGTATCAACACTAACCTTGGTGTGTCCAAATCTGTACTCATCATGGTTGACATCGATTGATCCAAGCAGCTTCTCTGAGGCCTTCTTGTTGTCAATGAACTGTCCCTCAGGGATGACACTGGCATTCAGCACCTTGTATCTTTAGAAAAAAAAACACAAGGGTTTGACCAATAATTTTTGCCATATTTTTTCTTTAATATAAGCATCTCTATTGACATAAAAATAGTACCTCTGTTTGAAGTCACCGTAGAGGATTCTGCTGGGGAAACCTTTCCTGCAAATTCTGATACCCTCCAGCACACCGTTACACCTGAGCTGGTGGATGACCAGGAAGTTCTCCATCAAACCTGTGAAATAGAGTTTTGACTGTAATCTACCCAGTGCAATAAATACAATCCTTGGCATTGCGAGGGGAAAAAAAACACAAATGTGTACCTGGAGTCTTTGACTCATTGGGAATCAGGCAACGCACAAAGTGAGGATGGGTGCTTCTCAAGTTGGTCATCAGCTTACCCAAGTTCTCCTGTAGGTGTAAAGTATTAAATGTTTCTCA
>NW_023425120.1:0-512 GCF_002922805.2 Oryzias melastigma
CATAAAGTCTTTGTAAAGTGTTCATATTTATTTTAGTTCAAGAAATTGACGTCAAACTTACAGTTTAAAAAAAAAGTAAGGGTGGTGTTCATACTGTTTAAAAAAAATCAAGGCCATAGATAGTTCTGGACTATAGTTATATAGCCTTAGGGTGTTTTCACTTGGGTGTAATCAGCCTGAAAATCAATTCTGGATAATCAGAGGAAAATAAACTCCGGTTCAGTTTAAGCCGACCAAATGTGTCCAAAGTGAATACACCCTTAGTTACAGATTTTCTTAACATTTCCCAGAATTCAGTTTGTTTTCTGGATAAAAAACGTAAAAAAAAAAGCTAGGTGAATCTGAATAATGTGTATCTCTATCCATTACTTCCCAATGATCCAGGGTACTGAATAAACACATCAAACGATAAAATATTATTCAGCACAGAAAGCCTTTATTTGGACATTAAAGCAAAGAGAGGACAATATGTTACAAAAGATTAAACAAGCGATGCTTCTGAAGAATGTTTG
>NW_023425120.1:797-1026 GCF_002922805.2 Oryzias melastigma
TAACCTGATACAGCCTTTAAAAAAAGACATTAATTTTAAAGTGAAATATCCACTATGAGAATGTAAAAAAATCTATAAAATAATAAATATTCCTGGTTGAACCATTGATCCATAAACTTAGTGTCTAGCCGCAGCTGCAGTTGAAGCAGGAGGTGATTGTATCGGCTGCAGGAACTCCGAGGTAAAGACGGCCTCGGCGTACTCCTCCACCACGCCCTGGAACTCTGAG
>NW_023425121.1:0-501 GCF_002922805.2 Oryzias melastigma
ATGTCTTCAAATCTGGAATGAATGAAGGAGTAGAAAGTGAAGTCTAAAGAAACGTTGCTCCAAAGTCTGCAGAGATCAGACACTTTCATCTGACGGGTGTGTTTGTACTGATAAGGTTTATGCTTTCTCTGCACAAAGACGATCAAACACCTGCAGCTGTGAACACCTGAGACGGAAAAACAACAACAAAGATCAGCCTAACACAATACAACCAGATATTCTGCTCAGTTTAACACTAGAAGACCAGGATGGATACTTGAACAACAGATTCTTGTAATGATAATTCTATAAAATCACACATCAGACGAGAGTGGATTGAAATGTAGATGAGCCAACTCCAAAACAGCAGAGTCATGTTGAAACAACATTTCTGCACAATGAGTTCATGACAGTTTACAAACGTAATCTCAAATATAATCTTAGTGTATTTGATCATGTTTTCCATGTGATTTAATGAAAAGTATAACAGGGTTTCATCAGCGTAAATATTGACATTTTTGT
>NW_023425121.1:742-1026 GCF_002922805.2 Oryzias melastigma
AGAGTGTTTGGTTAGTATGAATGTTTGTGATATTGTGTGAATAAGCTCATGGATCAGTTTTTGCTAATTACACTACATGACACAATCGCAGTTTAAAAAAACATGTTTCTCGTTAAAAAAATATGAAAAAACAAATATTAAGATATCAAACAGAAAGAAACAAGACAGGTAGAAGAAATAAAAAAAGTGAAACATGGCCCAGTCATTGCTTTGTTTTATTTATTTTTATTTTAAGAAATATGGAGTCCAAAAAGGTTCATTCTAAAGTTCAAATAAAATGGTTA
>NW_023425122.1:0-1025 GCF_002922805.2 Oryzias melastigma
CTGTCTCACTAGAATAACTAGTCGATCTAGGAGCACATCAATTGGTTTAAAAAATTCAGAAATAAAATTCAAATTTTTTAAAAAAATCTTTAATCTGATGGAACAGAAAAACTTCCATATAGGAAATCTTTGCTGACAGTGATTAACTTTTTCCAATAGATAGAAGTTATGAGAATGTTTCCTGTGCCTATAAGCCTTTTGCAGTGGATAATATTATTTGTAACCATGGTTACATGATACTATCCAGTTTCCAAGATAAACTCAAGTTTTCTTCACAAGATCTCTTTAAAAAAGTCAATATTTGTTTGAATGCAATCAGCTTTCATATGGACAGCATTTTGGCCTACATCCTTTTTTTTCACGGTGGCTCTAAAAAACATTACTTGTGTTTTTTTTCTTCTTTTTTCACCAAGATGCAAGGTCTGCCCGCTCACCTTCTTAACCAAGTCAGAGATGCAGATTCATTCCAAGTCGCACACAGAAGCCAAACCACACAAATGCCCCCACTGCTCCAAGACGTTTGCCAATGCTTCCTACCTGTCGCAGCACCTGCGCATCCACCTGGGGATCAAGCCCTACCACTGCTCCTATTGTGAGAACTCCTTCCGCCAGCTGTCGCACCTGCAGCAGCACACCAGGTCAGTGTCACCGGAGACGCACAAATACACACCACCTCTCTTTGTAAACCTTGTTCTAAATGGTTTTAGTGTTTATGAACTTAGAAAAACATTGTCATTGTCCTCTCTGTTCATTGTGGGGGTTTACGTTACATAAAAAACTGTAAAAGTAGAATTACAGATGCTTTAAGGCAGGGGTCACCACATAAGTCGCCCGCAGGTCTCTTCTAAAAATAGCGCAACTCACTTGTGAGCTGCACGAAAATTTTGTTTTTCGGGACCTCTCGGGGCACCGAGAGGTCCCGCAGCGTCAAAGCGCTTTAGAAATTGCGGGTCATACGGAATCGCGCAGCTCCTCCTCTTTTCCTCATCGCTTCATCTGCAGACGCACTTTTGCAGCTTGGAGCC
>NW_023425123.1:0-760 GCF_002922805.2 Oryzias melastigma
AGTTTCTGAAACATATTCTTTTAACAAAGCACGCTTCTTTTTTTTAAAGAAACTCAGGCCGATATTCACAGCGATCAAACGGATAACTTCTTTGATGGTAAGAAATATTTTTTTTATTTTTTAAACTTCGTATCAATTTTTAACGGTAAATTTGATTTTATTATTTTAACTCACAGACTTTATCGACTTGAGTCAACCTGAATTAGGTAAGGTTCTTTCCATTATGACGAGTATTGTGTTTTACACATCTACGTATTAATACAAACATTTACTTACTTACTTACAGAGGTCCTGGAGGGTGGGGAGAACCAGACTCCTTCAGCTCCGACGGTTCAGAAGAATCCATCCGTTTTTAACGGTTCGTTACGAATCTCCCCATCAACCAGCGAGGGTCAAAAGACGAGTAAGCTATCCCTCAGAAAAACCTTTCAACTGACTTATCCCGGACATCCGACTCAGCCGAAACCTTCAGCGGGGGACTCCATCAAGGGGAAAGCCGTCGGTCAAACTCCGACGCTCCAGCAGCAGCAGCAGCATCAGCAGCCGCTCCAGCAGCAGCAGAAACAGCGGCAACAACAACAACAGCAACAACCGGAGCCGTCGCAACAGCGACCTAACCCTAGCTTTCCGGCCAAAGAACCCGTGCAGGAGAAGCCTGAGATTCAGCCTAACCCCCAACCCCAGACACATCCTCAACCCCAGCCCCCGACCTCCGCGCCTCAGACCAACCAGCGTCCGGACAAAGAGCCACCGATCCCGC
>NW_023425123.1:823-1025 GCF_002922805.2 Oryzias melastigma
CAACAACAGGATCGGGATCAAACAACGAAGGTGCCCAAAAAGAGGAAACGCAAGGCAACCACCAAGACCGGTGGTAAGTTGCGATATGTATCTTTACCCTTTTACCGTCTATTTAAAAACAAACGATGAAATGAAAAAATACTAACGCGCTCTCCCCGGCCATTTTGAATGACGCACGACGTCATGACGCCACATCCGCTAC
>NW_023425124.1:0-513 GCF_002922805.2 Oryzias melastigma
TAAGAAAAAAAAGTCCCAGAATAAGTTAAATTTGTCAAAAATGTCCAGCAGAAGAATTGCACCATGATGCATCCAATGTAAAGCATTGAGATCATTTACTTGTAAATGTTTTTTTTCTATTTAAAGAAAAAGAAGATAGAATGTACTTTTTTTTTTTTGCGACTTGAACAAAACGTTTTGAGATAAGGAATAGTCCATGTGAGTCCATCAGGTTGATCCCAAAGATGATGTTGTCCAAAGTAAGATTGATCTGTAGCAGGAATTTAGGACAGAGTCAGTCCAAAAATGCGTTCAGAAAGTCTTGAAGTTTGAACAATGAAAGAAAAGATGTTTGGTAGTTTCTGGTTCAGACTCTGAGAGCTCCTATCGGAGCTTAACAAGTTAATTTATTTTCACTAAAAAGAGAACTTTTCCAGAACCTGCTCGTACATAAATCATTGAAGTTTGTGTTTTTCCTGAGTAAAACTATATATAAAGACTAAGTCTCGATGTTTCCTCAGGCTGTGCTTCAGC
>NW_023425124.1:833-1025 GCF_002922805.2 Oryzias melastigma
CGTGGCTGTGATAAGCTGGAAAAGGCTGCATGCGGGAATTGTTCTGGTATTCCTGAAGCCTCTCGTGGTCCAGGAGGGTGACAAACATCAGTTTTTGTGATCTTGAAATCTGGTCTGTGTCTGGAAAATAATATTGTCGGTAGTGCGCCCGGTTGTGACAGGCTTGCTAGCTTCAGAGTTGCCCGACTTTGC
>NW_023425125.1:0-1025 GCF_002922805.2 Oryzias melastigma
GGATCTGGCCATTCCAGTTTGGGGAGAATTTAATGTAAAGACAAGGCCAAGTGACAATGCAAACAGGAGACATTTATTTGGTCTAACTGGTACATTCAAAGTAAATACCTCACACACAATATACAACAATTTAAGATTTAAAATAAAAGAAAATACAATTTATAACATGATTGATAATCTTTAGCTCATCTTTTTGCACCTTCAAAGGTGTGGCTCCATGGTGATCGATTTGAAGTGGCAAACATGGAGGTGGAAGTATGATGATATGGAGCTCCTTTTCCAGATCCCGGGTCCGTGACTTAAGCAGCGTGACAAACAAACACAACTCCTTTAGCTTTCTGCGGCGCCGTGCAATTTCTACTCTTCAGTGCCTTATTAGGGCTTATTCTATTGAAAAATATTGACCGAAAATGTATTTCCAAGTTTTACTAGAGCAACGTGATAACAAAAGAATAAGATGGCGACCTTGAAATCATGAAACGAGTGGCACAGACTCCATAACCCCACGGAGCCGGTTTTGGATGAACTGGACAGATAGTGAAAGCAAAAGTGGCAAACATTCATGGAAACTACTGCAGGACACTTGGAAAAGAATGTTTATTTCCTGTTGAAGGAAGGATGTAATGGCTGTCTCCAACATGTAAAAGATTTTGATTAGATGAAACCTTTAAGTACATTTCATTCTACACATTTATTTTATGACTCCTTTTGTTTATTTGTTCCACACTTTAGTTTCAGAGTTCAACAAAACATTACACAGAAAACTGTTAATAAGGAACTGACAGTACCGCAAAGCTTCGATGAATAACTTCTCCCAAAACCTTTCCTGAGTTGTTTTTAAATGAACCAAGGATGTGTATGATATATATTAAAAACATGCATTGGATTTTTACTCCAAACTTCAATTTTCCAAA
Source organism: Oryzias melastigma (assembly GCF_002922805.2). NCBI lineage: Eukaryota > Metazoa > Chordata > Actinopteri > Beloniformes > Adrianichthyidae > Oryzias > Oryzias melastigma. The sequence continues at coordinate 915 of NW_023425125.1, forward strand.
GCTTTTTTTCCCCCATGTTACTGAGAACCAGACCATAATACTCCTGCTTTGGAAATGTTCATCCTTCCTTTCTGAACAGGCTATACATCACAGCATATACATTCATCTATA
>NW_023425126.1:0-1025 GCF_002922805.2 Oryzias melastigma
GAGGAGTGAAAATGTGATGGGAATGCTGAAGTGAAGATAAGGTATCCTTTTTCTGTGAGCGTAAAAACAGGAAAAAAAAAATAAAGTTACATGAATATAGCAGCGCTGCTGCCTTATTAGCATTTAAAGACCCATTCCGATCATCTTAGTAGTAAAACCGGTCCCAGCGGTCTTTTATTTATGATTATGCAGCTTTAAGCTAAAATTTAAAACATGTCGTTTTCTAGGACATAGTTTCTGTAGAGCGGCAGGAGTTGTGGGCAGGGCCACTGGTGCAGAGCAACCCCGCCAGTCTCCCCTACCCCGTTACAAAGAGATCTTCATTTACACGCAGTTAAGTCATAAACTGAATGAGGAAAACAATTATGTATATTCATCTATTTGTCTGCAAGTGGATGCATCAAAGCTGAGCAGGGAGTTAGAGGCCTACCCAGTGTATCTTTAGGATACAAATAACATGCTGTTTTATTTAACAATTTTTTTTGTTTCTGTCTGCTCCTGATGCACAACAATATGAAAAATAAATACTCAGAAATGACATATTAATCTTAATTTTCTTTATATATGTCCTGTATCGCGGGAAAATGGCACAAGAACATGTTAAAAACACCAAAAATATTATTTTCATCAGAGTGGGTCTTTAACACCAATAAAATCAGATTGGATCAATGGCTTAAGGAAAAAAACATTTCTCTTGTAAATAAATACAGAGAAAAGGCTAGCCTTCAGCCTAATGTAAGAATGTGGCTTGATTTTAGTGACTACCATCACAAACACCCAATGGTGGCACACCATGACCTTGTGTGGGGGCCTACAGGCCAGAGGTCAAACATGTTAAGGTGAAATCCCGTTTTCTCCGATTTTGTTAACAAAATAGGTAAAACCCTTCATGGAAAACAAAAGTAACTTGATTTCTCTAGCTTGTCCTCATTTCAGTCTATCCAGTCCAGCATTAGCGAAGTTCAAAGTTGCACTGAAAAAGACATCAAAGCTCTAAAGTCAGATCTATCCCAAAGATTTATCAT
>NW_023425127.1:0-1024 GCF_002922805.2 Oryzias melastigma
TACAGCCCCTTACAACCCCAACATAGCATACAGGCATTTTTTTCCATATGCTCTCGATTTACAGCAATTTGAATAAAGAAATACTCAAAAATGCATTTTTTTAGCTTAATTTTACTATTGTGTTTTCCTCCATCATGAGAGAAATGCCACAAAAATCTGTTAAAAACGCCAAAAATATTAATTTCATTGTAGTGGGTCATTAGAGATCGTTTTAAGGAAATCAACACCGCTTGCATCTGAAACAGAAATGGCCTCTTTGAGTCTGAAATAACAGAGGTTTACTAAGTTGTGATTGTGTGTCAGTTCAGTCAACAATAGTGTTTTGAAAATGTCAACATGCAGCAGGTGTTTCCCTGCAGGGAGGAGAGTTTTGTAGAATTTACTCTATCTTTTCTTGTGCAGCAAATATAAAATAGTGGTTGGGAAGTCTTTAAAATTCTTTAAAAAAAATAGCGATTAAAAAGATGTAAGAAACTTTGCAATGATAAAAAAATGTACTCTGGCTCCTTTATAGTGTTTGACAATTACAGGTAGCATAAATGTAGTCTTTTTATTATTACATTTTATTTAATTCTAGAAAAATATTTCACTTTAATTGCTAAACCATTCTAAAATCTTAATAGTTTATTGAATTTTCTTCACAATCTGGTTTATTTCCCACATTTTTCTTTATGTATGTTTTAATACAAAGCAAATAGAGATCAATCCTATATTTTAAAACTAGATAACTCTTACGTAAGTTGTGAAAAGTGTAAAAATAATGCAAATATCAAAGGGGAAAAAAATACTTTTTCTCAGTAAATATAGGTAAGAAAGATGTAATAACTTGCTCTTGGACAAATAAAAGCATTCATTCAAATTAAACCTCTTGGCCAATACTCAGAGTAAGTTTGTAGAAATAAAATATTTTCAACTTTTTATTGAAAATATGCATAAAGTAAATTGTATTTTTTTTTTGCAAGAACTAGTAAATTCAATCAACAAATGTTTTGCTGTAATGAGTTTTGATGGCAGTGACAGAAAC
>NW_023425128.1:0-1024 GCF_002922805.2 Oryzias melastigma
GATAATTACAAGCAACTCATCATTTATTGCTTTGCTAGTTCCAAATGTCAAATTCCAAAAAGGTTTATTTCCTTTTGGCCTCTTTTTCCTCTTTCATTCAGCCTCATTTCCCCAGTTTCAACCATTCTTGAATTCCCTTTAGTTCTGTTAAAGTCTCTTCTTTAATCTTCTCTATCTGTACCCATCACCTCCTCATCCCTGCTCACATTTTCATAGCCTGACCCTGTTTCTATGCTGATACTGACACAGAGCTCTGCAGACCTTGTCTGAACTTATAATTCTCCAGAATTGCTGCCAAAACCAAATTTCTCATCTTGCATTCAGACAAATCAGAAAATCTGGGTTATTTTTCATTTTCCTGGAGGTGAAGAAGTTGGAAAAACGTGAAAATGGATTATTCTATGATGCGAAGGGGATCAGAGTTACACAGAAAAACACACTAAATGAGAAGGTCACGGTCTGGAACGCCTGTCATGTGACCTCCAGATCAATCAGAGGAGACCAGTTTTACCTAAAATATATACATTAATCTTGTATTTCTTTGCTTTTATGAGAACTTTAGATGAAGATCACAAAAAATGAAAGCTAAATTTGACTAAATTAAGTAAAAACTAGAGAAACAGGGGTGGTACTAGAACATTTTATATATAAAAATACGTGTCTCGTGTGAACTGGAGATTAAGCGGATACCACGTGCACTTTGCTTCACAGCGCTTCTGCCTTCAGTGTGAACCAAGCAGTGTTAAGATTTTTATGAAAAGTGAAAAAAATAAAGCTAAATAACAGATACACTTTTAGCTGTTCCAAACACAAATAATAATTAATGCAAACCGACTTTTATCACTTCAGTCGCTGTGTACCAAAATGCCACAAGTCTAAAAAAACACATTCATTTTTACCATAATGGATAAAATACAAACAAATAATCGACTGAATGGTGATTTTATACATGTTGAATTAAACCAGTTTTACTGTTAAAGGAAAAATAAAGTTTAAAAAATGCTTTTTTTTTTTTGCAATGTCC
>NW_023425129.1:0-1024 GCF_002922805.2 Oryzias melastigma
TGTGCAGCTGAGCAGCATCATAAGAGATTGGGGGCATCATCAAGGCCACTATCAGATTCTCAAACAAGCCGCTGATCTCAGATTTCAGTGCACTCACTAAGTCCTGCAAGTCAAATCGAGATTAATGCTGACAGAGACAGAGTCCTTCATTAACGTATAAGTATAGAAGTCAGTATACGATGTGGGCCGCATTGGAGAGCAACAGCACATTAATCACTATAGCAGACTGACATGAAGGTAAATGAGTTTCTCAATAGGACTGCTTCAGCATTGAGTTCCACTGAAGTTTATTTGATCAAAAACCTTTTCTAAGGATGCTGACAACAGCTACATCTGATAATATTTTCTTTCAGCTTGGTTTCTTGACATAATGACCTGTTACAGTAATTTTGGTCTAAATGTGTTTGTTTTTAGGTGCACAATGCTGTGAAAAGTTTTAAGTACACATTAAAAAGTGCACATTCAGAGACTTGTCCAGGGTGTATCCTGCCTTCACCCAGAAGTGGCTGGGTTAGGCTCCAGCAGCCTTGTGACCCCAAAAGGGACAAAATGCTTTAGAAAACAGATATAAATTATGTTGTCAGGAGTCAGAGCTCTGTCTCATCCTCTGGCCACCAGCAGGAGCCATCTCCAGAGTGCTGACTGGACTACATCACCCAGAAGCCCCAGCGCACAGTCCCAGATGCCACTCAGCTGTCTCTCATTTGTCATTCACTCACAGGACACTTAAAAGTAGGTGAAAAAAAATATTTTTAACACAGAAAAATACAATAACTGACAAACTGGTGACATGGGGGAGGAGGGGGGGTGATCCATTTTTGATGCTTTTAAACCATGAACATTATGTTTACTTTTAAATTTTATTTTTACCTCAAAACTGTTCAATGCAGGTGAAAAAAATATTTTTAACACGGACAAATACAATAAATGACAAACTGGCGACATTGGGGGGTTGATCCATTTTTGATGCTTTTAAACCAGTGACTTCCTGATTGCGCAATGCAGAATGTCATGTTTAAATTTA
>NW_023425130.1:0-1024 GCF_002922805.2 Oryzias melastigma
GCAGGTCAGTTTGCTGTCAGCAACTGTCTGATGCTTTCTAGCTCCAAATGTTAAAAAACTGCAGTTCTGAAGACAAAACTACAGTAGGTTCTTGCGTTGATCTGAAAGAATCTTCACTCGTGTCTTTGTAGGAGTTTGTGATGGGGATCAAAGAAATGCCTCGGCTGGCTCGCTTCATTCCCAAAATCATGCTGGCTATCACTGTGACTGCATGTGACGAGGTGTACAGGAAAATCGCCTGCTGGCTAAACGACATGGGTGAGGGTCGCAGCTTCTGCTGCTCAAGACTACCTGAGATATCAAATGATCACATTAATTTCAGTTCTTTAATTACACACAAATTAACAGGTTGTTTTTTTATAGTTTTATTCTCATTTTTAATCTATAACTATTATCTATTATGTAAGGGATACATAATTCTAGGGATGTAGGAAAAATTAGTTTGGTGATATATTGCGATATTTCATTTGCCGATACTTGTATCGATTTAAAATGCTGACAAGACGATATTTAATTATTTGTGAGCGTCCTTCAGTGTCTTACTTTTGTTTTTCACCTAAACCTCCAATCTCTAGCTGGCAGCACAGCACAGTTTGAGCAGCTCTAAACCGCACCAGAACAACAAGATCTCTTTAGAACCAGCTTGTGTTCAATATTCAGTCTCAATGTTTTTTGTTTTATTATTATTGTTGAGGATTGAAAAAGAAAGCCCTCTTGCTGGTGTAGAAGTTTGTTATACCAAAAAAACTTCATAAATCCACTCTTTAAATTGTATTTTGGTCTTTTACTTTGCCACAATGTCAGAAATATAAATGAATATATATAAAAATTGGGCTTTCACAACAATTATTAGGTTAGGTTAAAAACAGATTAATTAGCTTAATTAATTACAGGTTATAATTGATTAATCACATGACTGCACGAATTAAAATGTTGACATTTGCAAGTTTTTTCTACAACGTTGGTACTTTTTCTGTTATTTTGTTTAAAAATAAGTGTTTTTTCTTTACACAGAAAACTATAG
>NW_023425131.1:0-1024 GCF_002922805.2 Oryzias melastigma
TTCTATTTGGAAAATGATGCTAAACTATATTAAAGAATAACTGGACAGAGAACTAAAAAAATACAAGAAAAATGCATGGAGGAAATACAATTTAGAGGGTTAACTGCATACATGTTGACTAAAGAGGCAGTAAGACTACTTGATGAAAGCAAAACAAAACTAATGAATGTGAATGAGACAAACATCAAAATGAAAATTATACTACTATAAAAGATTTTTTTAAATGCAGTAATAATATTGTTTTGTTGTGTTGTATCACTAAATCAGGACAAGCTTGCACCAGATTGTGGAAAAAAAAAGGTTATTTAACAAATTTGATGACCAGAGTATCAAACTCAAGGATGTTTTTCATAGTTCCACCCCACATGGTTTTAATGGTTCCCATTAGCAGCTCCCTCCAGAGTTTGCAGATTAGCTGAATTAGTTGTGTTTGTGCAGCATTACATAAAAAACCTGCAGGATAATAATCCCAGAAGAACCGCTTTTAAATTGTTAAAGTAATCTGCGTGTTAAGCAAAAAAACAAAACCTTAAAACTCAACTGGGGTGAGTGAAGAATACCAGACCCACACAGGGGCGGTGAGGTGAAAGATGGAGGCAAAGATACGGATGCTTTAGGCTTTGCTGAGATGAGCGAGGGAGTTTCTAAAGATATTGTCCCATAAATATTTCATGAGCCGCATCACACTTCCTCCAAGTAAAGCTGGCAGCAGCAGGAAGATATTGCTGACCAGGATATGTAGGTGAAAGCAAAAGTGGAGAGGAAGTATAATGCAGCACATTCAAAATAAAATTAGCAAACACTTAACAGAGAAACGAAAATACAATATTTGTTGTTTTGGATCTTTATGTAGCATAAGTGTGATTTCTTTAATTATATTTATACATTGGTTTTCAAGGCGAGCTTTTATGGAACGCAAACTGATCATGGGGACAGAAATAGTAAATTGATCCATGCAAAATAGGAGGCTAACAGTAAATATATCAGCATATACTATAGATCCTAGAGTCAGATGTTATAAATA
>NW_023425132.1:0-1024 GCF_002922805.2 Oryzias melastigma
GAGGAGAGCAGAGGTGGAGTGATATGTGGCTACGGCTGCTGTCCTTTTTGTCGCAGTGTCAGAGTATTGATACTGTAATACACACACACACTCAACCCCCCCATCACAATGCTGCCGTGACAACGGCTGTCGCGGCGACGCCTACTGGCACAATGCAGCCACAATACAGAGGGCACTGAAGCATCACACACACACACACAGGCCAAAGAGAGAGAGACAAACAAGGGAAGGAGGGAATAAAAATAAAAAAAGGTGTGTGTGTATGTGGGGAGAGGGGTAGAGATCAGGAGAGATGGATCGAGAGAAAAGGGATGGAGAAAAGAAAAGAAAAGGAGGGGGGGTTGGATTGATGGAGAGACAGGAACAAGGGGAGGAATGAAGGAGGGAGGATAATATTACATGTGTAAAATGCCGGAGGGTGTGTGCCCATAGAAACATGTTTAATGGCTTTTCTGATTGCAGGAAGGTTGGGAGAGGTGTGTTTTCCTCTATGTGTGTGCGAGCAGCAAACACGGATGACACATTTATGATTCAGGACACCTTTGTGTTCACGCTGCCGTGCTTTGGAAGTGTGTCAGGCTTTGTTTAAGTTGGTAAATTTGGTGGTTTTAACCGACTTTTTCTCAATCATTATTATTATTTTTTTACTGATGACTTGATGCAGGTCTGCAGGAACCGGTCCGAGCCTGCAGCCTTCACGCCTTTTTAAGGCTTCAGTTTGCAGATTATTCCTGGGGGGCTTTCAATCATTGGTGTCAAACTTGAATGCATGCAGAAGAAAAAAAAAGGGAAATGGAAGAAGAAGAGGCAGAAAAAAATAAAAATCCGGCTGCTTTGACCTCCCTCTGCCAAAATATCTTCCCTGGCATATTACTGTACCCCCCCTCCTCCCCCCCAACATGTGCACTCATTGGACAAAAGAAATGCTTGGCTGGCTGCCTATAAGTCAGTTTATCCGCGTGAGATGACCAACGTCCCTCTTTTTCTCACTGTCTCACACAGTGTGTCGGTGTGTGTGTGTGTG
>NW_023425133.1:0-1024 GCF_002922805.2 Oryzias melastigma
CTCAGAGTTCCAACAAAACCTGCTTCTTGAAACGGGCCCCAGGGCACAGTACTCCGACACTAAAAGCAGAAAACACCGTATTAAAAAAACACTTTTTCATAAAAAATAATTTTGTACTCATTTAAAACAAACTTCTGCTGTCATTTATACCTGGTGCGTCGCAAAACCACACGCCCAGTCTTTAAAACCCCTCGGTCAGTCCAGATCTACCGCTACCGTGATGTTGCTATAAAACACAATAAAATCAACCACTAATTTTAAAACATTTGCTGCAAGTGACAATAAAAACAGTCTTACCAAACTCAAGACTCACATCAGCTCACGCAGCTTCGTCAGAGGCCCCGTCCCACAACAGGAAGCTAGCACCTAGCAACCACACATCAACTTCCTTTTATACTCTGTGCTGTGGGAACAGCGACACCTACTGGAGCCTCCTGTTACAAATAGGTTTATATAAAGAAGTCAAAAAACAAACAGAAACTTCAAAAAGAAAAAAAAAGAAAGGCTCATCCAGTTCATTGAGTCCAAATTGGAGTTCCTTAGATGATATGTGATCCTCAGAGTGTTGGAAATTGCAGCTACTTTGTCTCAGTCCAATGCAAGTGAAGGGTTGATCAGTGCTGATCAACACTGATCAGTGTTGATCAGCACTGATCAGTGTTCAGGGCCTGTTAGGCACGCCTCGCTCCATATCTCACCATCTTTTACTTTCCTCCCCGTCTGTGCTCCTCTCCGGGCACCTGGCCAGTTCCCGGTGAGATTGGTGGAATCAATATGTGCGATTAACATCCACTATGATTAAAAACATGAAACATTAATAAAAACATACATCAAAGAACCAAACTAGCATGTCTCTCGTGAGTTGCTAGCACCCACTTTAGCACACATTCATTACTCGAGAAGACTCGATCCATAATGACTGCGCATGTCTGTCACCCCGTATGTCACGTGACTTCCAAACAAGAAAAAACACCGGGGAGGAGGAGGAGGAGGAGGAGGAGGAGGAGCAGCTCAGATTTAAAGT
>NW_023425134.1:0-1024 GCF_002922805.2 Oryzias melastigma
TAGAGTAGGAACAAAACACAAGCTTATTTTTCAATTTGGACACATGTTGTTTGGTAAATGAAATGTTTTTGGCAAATTAAAAAAAAAGGAAATACAGATGTTATAAGTAATATAGAAATGGTAAAATCAATTATAACATTTCCATATATGATACAGAAGCATCTAAAAAGCAGGAAAAACAATTGTATGATCTAAATAATTCACCATTGATATAGGAAAAAAGGGAACTGATAGGTCATATCTGCATTGAACTTTCTGAATTTTGATCATCTCGACTATATTTATCTAAAACAATATTACTTAATTTCACACTAAATCTGTACAGAGATAAATGGTTCAGAAAATTGCACTTTTTTCCATTTACAAAAAGAAAATGGCCAATTTACCATAATTTCTGTTAAAAGATCCAATCACAATGAAATCTATATAAAGTACATTACACATAATAAATTGTCATAAGACTTATAAACACTTGTGAAAATACACATCTAACACAAAAAAGGCTATTTCATTCCATTCAGCAAATGTGGAAAACTTGCAAAAGACAACAAATGAAAGTAGAAAAAGTAAGTTATTGCGATAAAGACGTTATGTTGCATAAATGAAGACAAAAAAGGAGGGATGAGGATAAAGCAGTAAAAGAAAGAAAGAATACTGACTTGTAAGCCCTTTAACCCTGTGATACCTGAATTTATTACTAATATTATAAAAATATATATATTTATTTTCCTTCTAAGGTGATGCTACATTTCTGCAGCAGGATTAAATGGTACATTGCAAATTAGCAACACACGGTTTGAAAGGATAAAGATGCTAACCACCACAAATTGAGGTAAAATGAATGTGAGCACATAAAATATAAAGATTAAACATCAGAAATGTTAGGCTGTCTGAGGTGTTTCTTCTCTTGAATAAATCTAATGGATTCACAACTGTCTTGGTTGTTTTCTGTAGTGAACAAAGCGCCTCCTTGTAGAATAACTCTTTGTTTTGAAATGGTTTTATAATCCTTCACACATTCATG
>NW_023425135.1:0-1024 GCF_002922805.2 Oryzias melastigma
CTAAAGCAGCAGTATGTAGTGTAAGTGGTGGTATGTAACACTTTACGGTAGTAAAGCGGTGATGTGTAACACTTTACGGTAGTAAAGCGGTCATATGTAACACTTTACGGTAGTAAAGCGGTCATAGGTAACACTTTACGGTAGTAAAGCGGTCATATGTAACACTTTACGGTAGTAAAGCGGTCATATGTAACACTTTACGGTAGTAAAGTGGTGATATGTAACACTTGACGGTAGTAAAGCGGTGATGTGTAACACTTTACTGTAGTAAAGCAGTCATATGTAACACTTTACGGTAGTAAAGTGGTGATATGTAACAATTTACAGCAGTGAAGCAGAAATATGCAACACTTTACAGTAGTAAAGCAGTGAAATGTTACACTACGTATCAGTTGCACTTTACAGTAGTAAAGCAGTGAAATGTTACACTACGTATCTGTGACACTTTACGGTAGTAAAGCGGTGAAATGTTACACTTCACAGTAGTAAAGCAGAGAAATGTAACACTATGTATCTGTAATACTTTACAGTAGTAAATCAGTGATATGTAACACTGTACGCTAGTAAAGCGGTGACATCTAACACTTTACTGCAGTAAAGTAGTAATATGCAACACTTTACTGTAGTAAAGCAGTGAAATGTAACACTACGTATCTGTAACACGTTAGAGTAGTAAAGCAGTGATATATATAACACTTTATGTAGTAAAGCGATGATATGTAACACTTTACTGCAGTAAATCAGTAATATGTAACACTTATGGTAATAAAGAAGTGAAATGTAAAACTACACATCTGTAAAACTTTACACCAGTAAAGCAGGGATATGTAACACTACGTATCTGTGACTCTTTACAGTTGGAACACTTTATATTAGTAAAGCAAGGATATGTAGCACTTTACAGTGGTAAAGCTGGGATATTTAACATTTTATAGCAGTAAAGCAGTGATATGTAACACTACGTGTCTGTGACTCTTTTCAGTTGGAACACTTTATATTAGTTAAGCAAGGATATGTAGCACTG
>NW_023425136.1:0-1023 GCF_002922805.2 Oryzias melastigma
CTTTGATTGTAGTTCGTCTTGGCTTTCTATTTATATATATATATAATATTTTTTCAATCTAACTTTATTTGTGTCTAAATCTGTTTGTATTCCAATGCAGCGTGGCAGTCTCTCTTTCTAAATGGGACCACTGTTTTGTTAGAGAAAAGCTTCAAAGATTTTGAAACCCATTTCAATTGGTCTCCTCTGTAGACAAGCTTCACATGTAATTTGTGTTTTTATTTCTTTTTTTAAATCTCATCTGACTTTCATACACATTTCATGGAGCTTTTTGGAATGTTTATAACATATTTTAATTATGTTCCAAAACTTGTTTTAAAAACCTCTTTTTACTAGATGTATGCAATGATTGTTGTCAATAACTTTTATCCTGTGTAACACTCAAAATGCTTGAATAATATAGGGCCACAGTATTATCAGTTCATATGCATTTTTTAAGGTATTGATTAGGATTTGCCATAAGTTGCACCAGAATGAAACTTACTCTTAACTCTTGCAAAAAATGTACCTAATAATTTTACACATTTTGCTACAGATTTGTTTATTTTTTGTGACATAAATTATAAAATTTTATTATCAGAAGTCGTATTAACATTTTATAAAAATGTCTGCTGAAAGAAACGAGTACCTTGGAGAATTCAAATTAGTTTATACCTGCCATTGTTTCCTTTATTCCCACACAAACTTCATAACCTCCTGTAGTGCATTTGAAAACAAAAGCTCAAGCCAGTGATGAGTTTGCTGCCAGCAGAGTCTCTGCTGGCTTCAGTAAAATGTGTATGTTTGATATAAAGCTGAAGTAGATCCTGTGCAGACTTAGAGTGTGGCATAAAGTATCATAATCTCTGAAACAGAGATGTCAAAAGCAGACAAAGAAATAGTGCACTAGTTAGTGAAACTACTGTGTCCTTGCAGCTTTTTCCTCTTTTATTGTTTTTCTAATGCTTATTATTAGCAGGATTATGAATGGAGAAGCATGTTGTCTGTATCATGTGTAAATGTTAAACAATACAGCACATTAAG
>NW_023425137.1:0-1023 GCF_002922805.2 Oryzias melastigma
TCCTTACATTCAGAATCTATCTTCATATAAACATAGCACTGCAACAAATATAATCATTTGCAATAATTGCAAACACTGTTCATGAATAGCACATATTGGCTCCTTTAAGGTATAAATAACAAACAAGTAATGACAACTTTGTGTTGCTTAATTGATTCAATTTTTGTTAAATATTGAGGCTTTGTCCTAAAAATATAATTGATCTGAAGTAAATAAAATCTGCGTTCTTAAAAGCGATTTCTTTTTCAAAGCTTATCAAGCTGCCTGTGAGAAGCATGTGTCTGAATTTGATTGATAATGACGGTAAATCAATGATTAGCGTCCCATTGAGATGATATGGGGCTTCATATGAAGACTACATTACTAGTTTAGGGAGTTTCTTGATTTTTTTTTTAGCCTTCTTTTGTGCATTGAAAACTCTCTAAAGCTGAAATGTCATCAACTAAACAATCAATGATTTTGTTTTAAGAATACTAATAAAATCCTTCTCCTTGAACCAAGTCATATTTAAAAATATATATATATATATATTTCCTTTTTATCATTTATAAATGAGGATCAACATAACGAGTGGAGTTCCTCAGGGTTCAATGCTTGTACCACTGCTACTAATACTACAAGTGACCCTTAGGCTCTAATTACACCTTTCTAATCATAGGTGCACAAAGGTGTTTAATATCTTGATATATTTGCTTTAACCATTGATTATCCGGATAAAGTGTGTTCAGACAATTAGGGGCTACAACGGTGATGGGAAGGTAGAAAAAAAAGCTGGAATGTGACCCTTAAGGCTTTGAGTTGTTCAGCAGAATAATACATTTCAATCAAATTTTCTCACTAAAAAAAGACAAGACTGACATGGTTGCTTTTGAAAGAAAGACAGAAAAGGTAAAGTTACTGACAGGTCTGGGGGTAAAACAAGAAAAAAAAATGACAAAAATAAACCATAACCGAACTAAGTTATCGTCTTAATTAGATAGCAAGCCTCAGAGGATTTAACAAGTTTAGAGAGCTAATGTGAGC
>NW_023425138.1:0-1023 GCF_002922805.2 Oryzias melastigma
TGAATAGTGTCTGCTCTTCCTTCGGATTCAACATTTTTCCACCACCGGGTCAAGACAGGAAGTCAGAAACCCCACCAGCTCATGCGGAGAGAAAGACTCACAGGAAGTACAGAAATCCTGACACAAACTCCTCATTAAGTAACTAGTGGTGACGGTAACTGGATCATAATTTCCATATAAAGTCATTTTATGTTTGACCGGAAGTTTGAGCAAAAATAAAGACTTTTGATTGACAGGTGAGAGTTGAACCCTCAGCTCTGGAACATTTTCACTGGCTTTGTTCTGACGACATTCGTGTTTGCTTGTCGATTTCAGCTTCACACAAGACAATGACTACAAACCTGTTTTAGAGACATGATCTGTTGCAGCTGATGGTTTGAATGTTGACAGAACTGATTCTGTGGTTGTTGTAGGTTTTGAAGAAAAATACATGTTGAATTTTGTTGTAGGTGGCAAAGGGATTTCTGAAAGATAAAATAGCAAAGGTTTAATGAAACAAGTGTCCTCTGACGAAAGTGAGAAAATCTTTGAAGTTTCATTTTTGTGACAATTTTCAACAACTATTTCTCACAGTTCATGTTTCTCAAATTGGATCTGAATTACTTTATATTTAGAAAAGATCAGTAAACAATAGAAGTCTTCATTTTATCAGCATATTTGATGTTGCATGTTTCAGTTCCATCTTCACAAACTTAAACATTCAATTATAAAAATGAAATCTTACTCTGTATAACTTTCAGTTCAACCTGAAACTCTGTCTCCTGGTGTCCTGATGTGCTGAACTGTCTGCAGATGTAACTTCCAGCATCTTCATCTGTGATCTTTTTTATAACCAGAGAACATTTCTCTGTAACTCTCAGTCTGTCTGATTTAGATCCAACATCTTTGAGAATCTTCCCGTATTCAAACAGGATAATTGTTGGTTTGGTTGATTGACTGTAGATCCAGGTGATCCAGTAACATCCATCACTGAAATCTTTTGCATTTTCACATTTCAAAGTGACTTCATCTCCAACTCTGACA
>NW_023425139.1:0-1023 GCF_002922805.2 Oryzias melastigma
TTTTAGCAGCTGGAACAACTTTAAACAGATAAATGAAAGATTTTTTATGACAAATACTTTTTATTGGGTATATTATATCAAGTAAAAATTACCCGGCAAAAGCGATGGAGTAACTTTTTATAGTGAAAGTGGTCTAAGGTTAACAAAAAAGGCTTCAGACTCATCTCTTTAATTTGGCTTTTTGTTTATTTTATTTACTTTTATCACATTTTATGACCTTACACTTGATTATTAATAAGTCATTTTAATATTCCTTCTTTTAATTTAATTAAAATACATCTGCCTCTATGAACGCAATCATGAACAATTCTTAATGGGATTTAATGGACCAAAGTAGTGGAATTCACATACAGACCTGCTGAATAACATCTCCTTATAAACTTACAAAACAAGACCAAAAAACAGACTTTTAGTAAAATACAAGGAACAATCTCATTTCTAAATTTACTATTCAGATTCACAATCATGTAGAATAATGTCAAAAATGTATATTTGCTTTACTGTTTTATAGATGTATATATATATTTTATTGTCTTTTATAAATATTTTTTTATTTATGCTTTGTTTTCTTTCACCTTTTATCTGGGGTGGTCTTTTAAAAGTCTTTCAGCTTCTTCCACTTCCTCCATATTCATTTTATTTATTTAATCTATGTATAATTTTATCCTCTGTTGTCCTTTATATTTTATTGTTATAAGTGGCACATTTGATTTGTGCTAAATAAATTCATAGTTTTTAATCAGTAGTTTTACTGTTTATGATCATTTTTATTTCCCTCAGTTGGATCCTCTCCATTTGGGTCAGCCGCTGCAGCTCTGGACCGAGCCCTGCATCAACGCGATTGTCATTTCCACTTTGAACCCGAAGCCAAATGTTGATTTCATCGAGTGATTTTGTCTCCAAACCCCGAGTAAATTCTCCTCAGGACGTAAACCCAGAACCAGATCGGTACCTGATAGGAGGAATCTCTCCACAGAGGCCGGATGCTTCTCTGCCTTCCAGACCGCCGTTTCCATCGCCGTC
>NW_023425140.1:0-1023 GCF_002922805.2 Oryzias melastigma
CTCGTAGGACAGAAGCTTCGGCTGTGAGGAGACAATTTAGATTTAGTGAGACATCAAATTAGCAAGTGTTAGGGGCGGAGCCTCCCTGATTTTTGAATCCATATTAATCTCATTATTGAAAAAAATTGAAATCATCAATACAACTTAACTTTAAAAGAAAAGAAATATTTTAAATAAAATAAAAACAATAACAAAATGGATTTTGGACCCTTTTATTTGAAATGGCCTTCCAATTTTACCACTCTTCCAAAGGCTTCTGCCCCTCCTTTTTATGAATTTGCAAATATCTAAGAATTGTTTTTTTATTTTGTTCATTTCTATTCAGATAAATGATCAGATTTGAACATTTGTTTTGGAAAAACTGATTTTTTTTAACATTTGCTGTTTCGATAATTTGTATGAATACTAGAGGGAGCCAAGTGGCTACATGCTGGTTTAACTCATAGAAGAAAATGTTTTGTTGTTATTTGACTGTTCTCAATAAAGTTGGACAGAGGTGCAACATGGTTATTTTACTTAATGTAGAGGTTAATCTTTGTCTCTTTTATTTCCGGCTACGAGAAACGAAGATTAACCTTTAGACTCCTCCCCCATATAAAATGTTCTGGCTCCGCCCCTGACAAGTGTTTTTTTCTATGACTGCTTTTGGCTTGAGCTGAAAAGGTTCCTAAATATAAACCAACATGCTGTAGCATTACTGTGACTCATTTTTTTTATTACTATTTAAAGTCACTTGGCTACAGGCAAAATGACAGCTAACACATGAGGCAATAGTCTAACTTCTGACATGTCTGTGATTTTTATTTCCAACTATAATTAAAAAAAAAAAAAACGCTATGAGTCACAAAAGCATCACTCTTGAAAGGTTTAGAAGGACCAGTAGTGTCAAACTAAAGATGAGAAAATAACAGCTGCTAAGAGAAGACAGATAAGCTAAAGTTTATGCTAATTCGCTAGCTGTTTTTGCAAACAAATATCAAAACAAGAACATAAGCATTCTGTGTGTGTTTGTTTTAACTGACT
>NW_023425141.1:0-1023 GCF_002922805.2 Oryzias melastigma
GAACAGCAGAGTCGTGCCCACAGACACATCCTGCACATGCGTGTTGGCTGGCCGAGGTGTGAGCATGCACATACATGTAGGGGATGTGGGGGCTCCTTCAGGTTCCTCTCAGGGAGTGTAACAGTATCCGACTGCACTAACGTCCCAGCATGTGGAGAAGTGATGATCTTCAGAAAGTTCATGCAGATTATTCTCTGCACGAAAATGCTTAATCAGACATACAACTGTTTAAAAAGCTTGATAACTGGAGGAATCAGATTACTGTAGTTTCCTAAGTCTAAGTGGTACCAGAATGTAAGTGGCACCAAAGTATAAGTCGTACTAGAGTGTAAGTCGTACCAGAGTATAAGTCGTACTAGAGTATAAGTGGCACCAAAGTATAAGTGGTACTAGAGTATAAGTCGTACCAGAGTATAAGTGGCACCAAAGTATAAGTGGTACTAGAGTATAAGTCGTACCAGAGTATAAGTGGCATCAAAGTATAAGTGGTACCAGAGTATAAGTCGTACCAGAGTATAAGTGGCACCAGAGTTTAAGTCGTACCAGAGTTTAAGTCGTACCAGAGTATATGTCGTACTAGAGTGTAAGTCTTACCAGAGTATAAGTCGTACCAGAGTATAAGTCTTACCAGAGTATAAGTCTTACCAGAGTGTAAGTTGTACCAGAGTATAAGTCGTACCAGAGTATAAGTCGTACCAGAGTTTGAGTCGTACCAGAGTATAAGTCGTACTAGAGTATAAGTCTTACTAGAGTGTAAGTCTTACCAAAGTGTAAGTCGTACCAAAGTGTAAGTCGTACCACAGTATAAGTGGCACCAAAGTATAAGTGGTACTAGAGTGTAAGTCTTACCAGAGTATAAGTCTTACCAGAGTATAAGTGGCACCAAAGTATAAGTCGTACCAGAGTATAAGTTGTACCAGAGTATAAGTCTTACCAGACTATAAGTTGTACCAGAGTGAAAGTCTTACCAGAGTATAAGTCTTACCAGAGTATAAGTCGTACCAGAGTATAAGTGGCACCAAA
>NW_023425142.1:0-569 GCF_002922805.2 Oryzias melastigma
TAAAGACGTTATTTCAGTAACATGGTTAGAACCACACAGGGCAAAGAAATCTATTAAAGAGAAAAATGTGTTTTTACATTTGAAAACAGGAAGATAATCATAATGTGATTAAAAAAAAACTGTTTGGTTGTAGTTAAAATAAAAACCAGAATGGTAGCAATCATAACACCAAGGTTTCAAAAAGTTTAGACTTTTCTGGTTTAAAACAAACACAAGAGTTTTGACGCATGATTGTCAAACCCCCTGGAAGAAAAATCTTAGAACTGATTTGCCTGTTTTTTTTTCCAACTTTGTTTCTGATTTAATTTCATTTTTTTAGCAAGATATCACAACACAATTGTCTCAATGGGCTTCACACAGTTAATTGTACAAATACATAGTCATAAAACAAGTTTAATAATAATAATATTTAATTTTTTTAACAAGTTCAATAAATGAGTCATAAAAACTAAAGAGACCCTCCATCACGATGAGGAAAAGCTCCTTAAAAAAACATTATTGGTAAAATCGAGTCTTTATTGTTATTTATTGTCATAAAAAACTGCTAGTTCTCAATTTTTTTTTTAATT
>NW_023425142.1:596-1023 GCF_002922805.2 Oryzias melastigma
GTCAAAAATACATCTGTAAAATTGGAAGCTGGGGTCTTACAAAACTGATCAAGCATTTCCACAAAGAAAAAAATAAATAAATAAAGGAGTAAATTTTAAAAAGTAGGAAGAAAAGAATACTAAAAAACACCCAGACTTTTGAGGGATTTTTTTTCTCTAATAATTGGATCCATGTTGGATTGTTAGTCATTTTCCATGCTGTTTCTTTTCCCCCCCCACATGATTGTGGAAATGCATTTTTTAAGAGTAATGATAGCTAATATTATATATATATTTAGTTTGTCCTAAATGTAGCTTAAAAACTCACGACACTTGTACAAATGGGTAAAGTTTATTTAATGGCAGCTCCTCCCTCGTCTTTGATCAGATCCCCATTATTGATATAATTTGAATAGATTTAATTTCTTATTTTGTTCTCCAAAGAGTC
>NW_023425143.1:0-1022 GCF_002922805.2 Oryzias melastigma
AGTGCGCTTTGAAGTGCGCTTTCAAGTGCGTTTTGAAGTGCGCTGCCAAGTGCATTTTCAAATGCGCTTTCAAGTGCGCTTCTAAGTGCTTTGAAGTGCGCTTTGAAATGTGTTTCTATGTGCCCTTTGAAGTGCGCTTCTAGGTGCACCTCTGAGTGCGTTTTGAAGTGCGCTTCCAAGTGCATTTTCAAGTGTGCTTCTAAGTGCGCTTTGAAGTGCGCTTCTGAGTGCTTTGAATTGCGCTTCTGAGTGCGCTTTGAAGAGCGCTTCTGAGTGCGCTTTGAAGTGCGCTTTGAAGTGCGCTTCTGAGTGGGCTTTTTAGGTGCGCTTCTAAGTGTGCTTTTAAGTGCGCTTCAAAGTGTGCTTCTGAGTGCGCTTCTGAGTGTGCTTCTAAGTGCGCTTCTGAGTGCGCTTCTATGTGCCCTTTGAAGTGTGCTTCGAAGTGCGCTTCTGAGTGCGCTTCCAAGTGTGTCTAAGGGTGCTTTGAAGTGCGCTTCTGAGTGCGATTCTATGTGCCCTTTGAAGTGCGCTTCCGAGTGCTTTTTCAAGTGCGCTTTCAAGTGCGCTTCGAAGTGCTTTGAAGTGTGTTTCTGAGTGCGCTTCTATGTGCCCTTTGAAGTGCGCTTTGAAATGCGTTTTCAAGTGCGCTTTCAAGTGCGCTTCAGAGTGCGCTTCTGAGTGCGATTCTGAGTGCGCTTTGAAGTGTGCTTCTAAGTGTGCTTCTGAGTGCGCTTCTATGTGCCCTTTGAAGTGCGCTTCAAAGTGCGCTTCTGAGTGCGCTTCCAAGTGTGTCTAAGTATGCTTTGAAGTGCGCTTCTGAGTGCGATTCTATGTGCCCTTTGAAGTGCGCTTCGAAGTGCGCTTCGAAGTGCGCTTCCAAGTGTGCTTCTAAATGTGCTTTGAAGTGCGCTTCCGAGTGCTTTTTCAAGTGCGCTTTCAAGTGCGCTTCTAAGTGCTTTGAAGTGCGTTTCTGAGTGCGCTTCTGAGTGCGTTTTGAAGTGCGCTTCTATGTGCGCTTCTGA
>NW_023425144.1:0-1022 GCF_002922805.2 Oryzias melastigma
GTTTTTAGCCCGAACCAGTGAGATTATCAGCAGTTTGTGTATTACACACCCCACTTGAGGGTTTGAGTATTACTTTAATTGAAAGGTATTTTAAATTTAGAAAATAATGAGATTAGAAGTGTCATGTGCTTTTGTAAAGTGTTAGCAGAGGCTAGCTGCTAATGTGTTATTCAGCCCACTAGCTTGACATGTCGATATTTCTTTAGTTCTTCATCTGATATGTTAGTATGTTTAGATTATTTTCATTTTTTGAACTACTTTAAAAATGTTCCCAGTTCCCTTTTAGTACTGATTATGTTGTTTTCTAGCCAAAATCAAAACATTTGTGTCGTTTTCTAAGACAGTTTCTGCAAAGCGCCATTAGTTTATCAGAAATGTGTCTTTGAGTTTTGGGCGGAACTGTTTGAGAGCAACCCCAACCCCCTTCCCATCACCCATAGCTAAGATCTCTCTTGTGTACACACTCTCCTGCTAGCTTACAGCTCCTCACAGCCCCAACATGATCTAGTCATCTACGTTGGATGTATTTTCTACTTCACAAATATGTTTTTTTTTTTCCAAACAGCGTTTTTGACAAATTCCCAACAATTTGAATAAAGAAATGCTTAGAAATGTAATTTTAATCCTAATTTTCTTTATACATGTCTTGTATCGTCAGAAAAATGCCATAAGAACATGTTAAAAACAACAAAAACAAATTTTTTTTATTGGGATGGGTCTTTAAAGTGCCATTACGTGACACTTTGAGCAAATTAAAAACACCTAAAAACCACGAATTGAAAAGTTTTTTTGTGGTGAAAGCTCGACTTTAAGGGTTTTTGTGGCTAGGACCATAATAGCTCGTACATACATGGCACTTGTATAACTGTTCTGCTATACAGAGCACTTTCTCTCTAGCACTTACAAACACACACGCACACACACACACTATAGTGAGTGTAGCCCTGGGCATCTTTTCCTTTCCATTCTGGCTGAACAGCATTACTGCTGCTCCAAGCTGGACTGGCTACCCCGGATTATCG
>NW_023425145.1:0-1022 GCF_002922805.2 Oryzias melastigma
CCTGCAGAAGCCCAGCTTGTACCTGAGAGTCAAACAACAGAAATTCAGGAACAAACTAGAAATACACATTTCTAAGATTTGTGGAAATCTATGCTGAAAGAGAACTATTCTGCTTACATGTAGCATTTCAGGGGTCGGTATGTGGTCACGAGGACGTAGAGACGGAGGTCAAACTTCTTTCCTCCAATAAGCAGAGGGTTGTCGATGTAAAGAGAAATGACATACGCCTCTTTCCCACTGGATGCTGCAACAAACCTAAAGGAGGAAAAGTAGAATCGGTTATAAAAACCTCCCGTCAAATTTTCACATCTAAGGTTACCTGACTAAAATGAAGATGTTTCCAATTTAATGATTAAGAAAAAAACATTTCTTGTCTCCAGATATTGTTTATCTGTGTTTAAAGCTAATTAGAAATGCTAATATTTTAGCATTATGCTAGCTGTCAAAATGAGACTTTTTTAAGTTCTTTAGCCAAATTCGGAGTTTAGTTAATATTTTAGCATCATGCTAGCTGTTTTTTTGGTCAAAATTAGACTTTTTTTAAGTTCTTTAGGCAAATTCTGAGTTTAGCATTATTTAGCTTTATGCTAGATGTCGTGTCCAAATTGGATTTTCTTGAATTCTTTAGGCAAATTCGGAGTTTAGCTAATATGTTAGCATCATGCTAGCTGTCTTGTTAAAATTAGACTCTTTTAAAGGGCTAGAAACTTGCTTTTTTTAAAACAATCGTACATATTTTTTCTCTTCCTGACTGGGTCAGATTAAAACATCTGGCTGGTATGTTTAACACCCCAGGTTTACAAGCTCTCACGCATCCTTTCATCCTCCAATCTAACGTCATTGGCGTAAACAATAATGGTGAGTCGTCAACAAGTGGATGCATCAAATAAGATCTTTTTGAAGTTCTTCTGCTTGTGATTCACAACAATTTGAATTAAGAAATACTCAAAAATGCCATTTTGTGCCTAATCTTCTTTATATAGTCCTCCATCATGAGAAAAATGCCACAAGAACATGCTAAA
>NW_023425146.1:0-1022 GCF_002922805.2 Oryzias melastigma
TTGCCCCCCAGAGTCCAAATCCTCTTAGGAACAAGGCCTGAGTGTGAGTTCAGAGGCTTCGGATCAGGATGCCGAGTGGTGACATCACCGCCACCAGCACTTCCTGTTTCATTTCTTTGGAACCAGCACCTCCTCCTCCTCTGTATCCCTGTCTGTGTTTCGTGTCAACGAGGCGAAGAGCGTTTGTTTTTATCAGCTGTGGCACACACACTAACATGTACACACATTGATGTAAAACAAACAAAACGGGAAAAAACCCACACACATGTTCACACAGAAATTAATGTGCTAACATGTAAACAAGCACACATAAATAAAAACACATCTACACCAGGGGTCTGCAACCTTCTACATTTAAAGAGCCAATCGGGTCAACTTCTCAACCACAACTCAGCCGGAGCCACAAAGTCTTACAAAAATAAGACACTCCTTTGTATTTGTTATTTTTACTATTATGATAAAAATCAACAAATGATTGTTTTGTGCATGAATAAAACGTAAACATTACAAGAATAACAGCATTTTTTTCTAAATATGAAATCGGTTATAACTTTTAACATGACTCCCTTTCAAAATAAAAGACACGGGATCATTTCATAGCAACAAATACTGTATTAGGTACTTTAATGTTGGCTGTAATTAAAGTAAAACGTCTATATACAGTGTATTTTAAAGTTTTTTTGTGGGAATTCATATGTGGAAATAATTCTGAGCTAATTAGTGACCCTTAATGTGTTTTTTGGACTATATGCCACAATTAAAACCTTCGAAACAATCCGCTTTCTAATCCGGCGTGTGTGAATCCTGGTTGTGCTTTCAGACCTTGAATTTGGCGGTACACGGCCCTCTGTCTAAATGCTTTAGTACGACTAACGAAGTTGTAGCGCTTGATTGGTGGAGGGATACGTACTATTCTTCAAATGATTGTAAATGACTTGTATAAAGTTTGACTGTTTTGCTTTGATTGATTGATGGGCGTCACAGTCAGAAAATAGGCTACTTTTTAAAATGGAAAAACATTT
>NW_023425147.1:0-1022 GCF_002922805.2 Oryzias melastigma
AGGTGATATGAGGGGGTCCTTAGCCAAACATTAATATGTGACGACGAGTGAGAATATGTCACTGGTGGGGCTCCACTCCTAGGTCTATCACAAACTCTGACAGTAGTTCTGGGTCTTGATGGAAGTCTGCTGGTGACACTTTGAGACTCACCCAGTTCACCTGCAGCATCTGACTGTCTACTACCAACCTGAAGGTGCTCTGACCAGGTGGAGCTGCTGGTCTGTTTGGAGACGTCGTGTTCATGTCTGTTTGAATGATGAACTTGGAATGAATTAATGATGAGGGATATTTCTGTTTAGCAGCTTTATTCTGACTCTCTGTCTCAGCCTCAGTTTCATACTGATTCTGCTGTAGAAATTTTTTTCCCGTCGACATCTTTATGCCTTAAACACATTAAAGAAGGTTGTCAGCGGATCATCAGGAGACACAACAACATGAAGTTGGGCGTCATCTGCATAACTGAAATACATGCCAGGTCACATCACTAAGTAAAGATTGTGCTGTAAAGCTAAACACAAATCTGAAATCCATAAAAGTTGTTATCATTTGAAAAACAAATAAAGTAGACTTTTCAAATCAGTTCAAAATTCAAAAAGTGAGCTTAGATTTAATTAACTTAAGAATAGATAATAGATTTAGATAATAGATACTAATTATAAGAAAATCAGTGACAGACAGTCTGCAGTTTCACTGAAGAGGTTTCTGTCTGTTCACGGGTTGACTGCCACATCCTGGTCCTGATTTCATTGCTTTAGTTCCTGATGCTACACATGGACTAATGTGATATAGCATGCTGTCCACGTGCCGTAAGCCTGTCAGCCGACATGCACAGCAGCATTAACTCCTAATAAGTTGTCCTTTTCTGATTTGTGCTTGGTTCCCCCTGCTTTTATATTATAGCTATACTGCTGTTGTTCCACACTCTCCCACAGGTGAGCGTGGAACACCTGGGAGAGAGCGTGAACCCCACATCCTGACTACCCCTCTTCTTGGTTCAGGGAATATTTTGATGGGTTTTCTC
>NW_023425148.1:0-1022 GCF_002922805.2 Oryzias melastigma
AAAGTTTTGTACATGTTGTTGATCTACAATCTACAACCTATAAATCATCTTTATAAAAACATGTACCTACTCAACTAGCAATGCTAAATGGACCCCATATGGTTTAAAAGCGGCAGAAAATGTGAATGAGTTTGGCTCAGTTCCTGTGTTTTCCCACATTAGCTTAATTGGGCGGCGACGCGCTAGCTCTGCTGGACGCTGGGCTGTGATCATTGCTAGCTTGCTACGTTGTCTACCGGGTGGATGGCTAGCGTAGCACTGAGTGCACGACTTAAGCCAATGTGGCCGAACACATTTTGTAAACCATATGAAGCCCATTTGGTCTTGCTGGTTGGCTAGGAGAAGTTTGTGCTTCTATGTTTAAAATTATTGTGTTTACGTATCACTACACAAGTTTTTAGATTCTACATACAAATTGAGTGTGTACAGAAAGTTAAATCAGTTGAACTTTGACCAATCAGGGACTCGGATTTGGTATATAGATAGCGTCCTTTTCAGTACATGGAAATGCAAATAATTTTAAATTTAATTTTAATTTTTTATTTTAATTAAATGTAAATAAAAACAAAATACATTCAAGGTTAAATCTAAATTATTTAAATTTAAATTAATTTATTTAATTTTAATTAACATTTAATTAAAATTACATTTTAACAAAAATGTAATTTAAAATTAAAATCTAAATAATTATAATTTAAATTAATTTAATTTTAATTTCAATTTTAATGAAAATGTAATTTAAGATTAAAATTAAAATTAAAATGTATTTATTTAAATTAATTTACATTTAATTAAAATTAAATTTTAATTAAAAATAAATTTGAAATTTAATTTTATATTTAAATTTACATTTTAACTAAATTTAAATTTTGCCCTATGTGTATGCACCTTTCTTGGTATTGTCAATCCATCGTACACTAGTGCTTCTTACATGGCTAACGTGTAGCATGCTACAAACAGATTAATTACAGTTATAAAAGTATGACTGACAGATGATATTCAATATTCACTCATTTTAAGTA
>NW_023425149.1:0-1022 GCF_002922805.2 Oryzias melastigma
GCACTTTTTTGCCCCAGATGCAAACACAACAAAAGTGAAACAGGTATGGCAGGAACACAAAGTGAAACACAAAGTCTGTTCTAGTCAAGCAGCGAGCTAGTTTTTTGCTTGCAGCATTTTCAACTACTCTGCAACATCAGCAAGTGCTTAAGATTATTGCAATCTACTGTAATAAAGACTTTTGGACTTCTTTGAGAGGGTCCACCATCATTCTTGTTTATTTAGGTGATCA
Source organism: Oryzias melastigma (assembly GCF_002922805.2). Classification (NCBI taxonomy): domain Eukaryota; kingdom Metazoa; phylum Chordata; class Actinopteri; order Beloniformes; family Adrianichthyidae; genus Oryzias; species Oryzias melastigma. The sequence goes on from NW_023425149.1 coordinate 233, forward strand.
AAAGACTTTTTCCAACATATATTTGTTTTCCTAAATTGATGGAATAGAAAGTTCTTTATGTGGAATTATTTGAATTTGTTTCTCAAGCCAGTAGTTAACTATATATCATAGTTTCTTTAAAGTCTCACACCATTAATATTTTTGTTCTATTTTAAAAGAGCGGTAGTTGTTCATTAGAAATTCACCAGAATTGTGTTGATGTGAAAGTAAACCTCTACTGATATCCCATCATTCCTTTGTTTATGCTCTTTCCCCACTAGCTTACAGCCCCTAACAATCCCAACCTAGAATTAGTGGTCCAACAGTAATGGAGCACGACAACAGAGCTGTCCAGCCATACAGTTATGAGCCAGGTACCAGCTTGGATGAGGAAGACAAAGACATTCATGGATCTATTTGTCTGCAAGTGGATGCATCAGTGGAGCAGGTTAGCTTGTGGGCTGTCCTGGGTATTTTATATGTCACAACTACAAGTTTTTCCAAACTTTTTTTTCATCTGCTCTTGATTTACCAAGATTTGAACAAGTAAATACCAATAAATCCAATTTTTAGCTAAATTTTCTGAATATATGTCCTCCATCATCAGAACAATGGCACAAAAACATGTAAAAAAAAAACAAAAAACACAATTTTTTTAGGAATGAGTCTTTAAGGTCAACATTTACCATCACAATGACTTGACAACCTTGAGTTCTTTGTTCTAACAATTTTACTATGTATTTAGTTTACTTTTTGTTATCAGTTCTGTTCTGAGTTGTCCCTGCGTTCTGTCAATTATCCACACTATCCT
>NW_023425150.1:0-1022 GCF_002922805.2 Oryzias melastigma
TAACTTTGAGCACCTGCCCCTCCAAATGTCTCTGCACGGCCCTGCTTTTTACAATATAGTGTTATAGAAGAAGTAGTATGTAGTGGTAAAGGATCTGACTCAATATGAGGCCTGAATCTTTTAAAGATCATTCGAAAGCAATTATTGATGATACTCTGAAAAACCAACAGTTCTTAGTAGCATTTGAAATTAAAAACTTTAGGAGTAATCTCTGTTGTTTCACAGTCGCAGTAGTCAAACAGCTTGATATACAACATGATCTGGGAAGGAGGGGTTTTCAAAGTCAAGTCACACCATCCAGACCTTTACTCCTAACTGAACTGAACTGGAAACTTCAATACTGTAAGATTTATTTGCACCTTAGCAGGAGCTTGTTACTCGAGATTAAATATTAATCTCAAACACTTCTAAGGTTCAACAAGCCCTGGAATTGGCTTTTATGAGAAACATAATTTTCTTTAACTTACTCTTTTGCAGTATGACATGAAAATGCTCCTTAATCTCAAATATCTCAGGAGGTAAATACATTTATGTCAGTACAACACAATCTCATTCTCAAGTTGTGATATTTTGACACATGGTTAAGGACACCTCCGCATAACTTTTGGATGTTTTGAGTGTCCCATGCCCGTCATTTTTGACATGCTTGCTGTTCCAATTAAATCAGGGGTCAAGTCGTTTTGTCGGACATGGTACTGGGTGTGGACCGAGCCTCAGGATGTGGTTTCTGTACCCCAACCTGGTACCCTAACCCTTGCCTGGTCTGCATCTAGTACCAGGTCCAGAACTGGTACTATATCTGGAACCAGTACGGATCAGCGGTACCAGGTTAGGGTTACTATACCGGTGCACTCCACGTTCCAGTGCCAGTTTGTGGCCCAGAGGTTGAGGAGCCTTGATTTAATTAGAAAAGTCAGAAGATCTAAAAATGACCAATTTTGACATGGAGGGTCCTTAACCATACGTCAATATGTGATGACTTGGGAATGATAATCTGTTCATCTGAGTGATTCATTCCTGAT
>NW_023425151.1:0-1022 GCF_002922805.2 Oryzias melastigma
CCTTGGAACAGTCCAGTGAAGACTTCCAAACCTTTTATTTTTCTTGAATTTTGAAAGAAACTCATCTTTAGAAATGGAATACTAATACTCTTTAGATTGTAGCCTTATTTGTATCCCATTCATGTGTTTTTTTTTTTAATAATAATTGCATAATAGCAAGTTTTTAAAAAATAATTTGTATCCACTGAGTCACAATTTGGTCACATTCCTGCATGTTTGCCAACATATCATGCTTTGGCATGTTCTAATTGGCTAGATACACCTGAACCAGGTAATCAGTTGTGTAGGGGTTGGATATCTGGAAATCATTCCAGCGGCTCTAGAGGCCAGGAATTTCCTATACTTGGTCTAATCTATTGATGGTTGGGTCAAAACTTGCAATAAATGACTAATGACAACAAAAATATGGAGTTAGTTTAGATATTTCTTGGTGAAATAAAAATAAATATCAAAATTGTGAAAAAAATCTCAATATTTTAACATCAAGACCCACTAATTCCCTACAAACTCAATTTTTTCCAGAATTTCCTGCTTTTTTTGTACCATTTTTACTCTCTTGTAGAGTTGGTAACTCCATCATGGTGGAGCACATCTGCTGTATTCTCCCTCCTCAGTGACACAGGGAGACAACACAGTTCCAGATTACACATCCTACTCATGAACTACCTTTTCACTAGTTAATACGAGCTAAAGTTGGATGAAAATGTGGTGAGATTCCCAACGTCTTTATTCCTATATAGCCATTCGTATCATAATTGATACACACATTCTGGGATCCCTACCTTATTAGCATGATCCAAACTTTCCTTTTCCATTTACTTGATCTATTTTTTTTTGCCCTGTAGTTCATCATCATTCCACTAGGGGCAGTAGAAGGACTTATTTCAAAATGGCTGCCTCCATGAAATCTGAAAAGTACTTTTGGCGGGAATTTCTTTTGCCAAAATGATCAATTTTCATGCATTATTCTTTTTTTAAATAGTTTTAAAAAAATGCTAATTTTGTTTCAAATTAATTCTTCA
>NW_023425152.1:0-1021 GCF_002922805.2 Oryzias melastigma
CGTTTTTTTTTTCCAACCAAGCTCTGAAAAACAGAATTTTGGTGCTTTTTCTAGTGAATTCCTGACTTTTTTCTAGTAGGTTTATCATTTTCTTCTCTAAAAATATTACTTTCAAAATAATCAATTTAAAATTTTAAAATACAAATTTACGATACAAGTCATAAATTTATGATATAACTTTTAAACTCATAAATATACAACTTTCTTGTAAACTTGTAAAAATGTAAACTGGCTCTAATAATAATCTGCAATACATGTAAAATTTAAAGAATTGATCAAAATTTTTTAAATGAAAAGTTCTGTTCTGTAAAGTTAAGCGGTCTGATGAAAACCATTTCTCAAGCCTGTTACCTTTTCTGTTTGTGCTCTCGTGTTTACAGCAAGTGCCGCTGTTGTCAGAGCGCTGTTGTGAAAGATGACAGCAAACATGTGAGCGTTTGTGCCAGACATTGTACAATAGACCTAAACAAAGCTTTCTCTTTCTCTCTCCCACAGCTGCATTTCTCTTTCTGTTCTGCTATTGTTTTGTCCGGCCTCATTTGTGAAGGTATTTATCTCAGTAAAGGATATAAAAACCGTGTTCTTGTCTGAAAGAAGAGTCATTTACAATCGTTTACATTAACAAAAACTGCATTTTACCATTACAATAACTCCAGACAATAGCATATATCCGCCTTGTTCATTTTGCGTAGGGAATGAACAGATGCACGCACGCTTCCATTGTCTGTTTTAAACGTGCCAAGGCAGAATGATCTCCCCGCTCTCCACTCAGTGTATTAGATAATGAGAAGATGCGGATAAATTCCTCAATACAGTCTACTCCCCACTGGCTAATCCACTTCACTCTGTATTGAGAAGATCACAATGATGGTTTATTATTGCTTATTCGGAAGCTCACGATTTGAACACTTGCAGCAGAGCTGGAAACGTGCCGTTTCAGATCACTCATTCAGTTAAGAGGATGCCCGCTCTGCTTAGCAGAAGCAGCAGTTTGTTGCGTGTGTTGTTTAGATCTCTGTCT
>NW_023425153.1:0-1021 GCF_002922805.2 Oryzias melastigma
ACGGGGATCTCTACCTGCAGACAGGTACGGACTCACCTGTCCTTACCTCACGATGGAGGTGTGGGACGAAACGCACCAACGGCGATCCCTGTGTGTTCCAGGTCTCAGCATGGAGCGCCCCTGCGCTCGCTCAGTGAAGGTGGAAACCCCGTGCGTGTTCAGCCAGGTGTGCGTGAGGGCAGGTGTGGTCTGGGCCCTGACCGAACACAAGGCGCTGTTCTACAGAGAGGGCATAAGCAGCTTCTGCAGCGAGGGGGAGGGCTGGAAGTGCGACACCGTCAGGTGAGACTGTCGCTCACAGGTGAGTCTGAGCCGGACCGCCTCTCACCTGATGTAACTGCTTCTACTGCAGCGAGGCTCAAGGTCTGGAGCTCATGTGTGTCGCTCTGGGGGACGGAGGGACGGCGTGGGCGCTGGACGCCAGCGGCAGCCTCTGGTTTCGAACCGGCATCTGTTTGTCGAGACCACAGGGATCAGATGACCACTGGTGGCAGGTACGCTGCAGGTACTTCTCTGCGTCAGGGATACGGCGGTCTGGAGTCTGGACTTATGTCCTGCAGATCAGCATCTCCGACTACGTGGTCTTCGATCAGGGCAGCATCTTCCAGACTCTGCTGCAGGCCACGCAAAGCGTTGCCACGGTGACCAGGGCCCCGGTGGAGCGGGTGGTGGCCTTCCTGTCCCAGTACTCGCAGTGCCAGCCCAGCCTGGTGAGCGCCAGCGACAGCGGAGTGTGGGTGGCGTCTGGACGGAATCAGCTGCACGTGGCCCGCGGCAGCCTTGTGGGTCGGTACGGCCCGGCAGAACCTCTCTGCTGTTGGTCTCTTCTGCTCAAACGCTCTCTATTCCTTCAGGAACCTTCTGGCAGAATGTGGTTCCTAGAGGGACCGTGTCGGCGACCCGGTGGACCTTCATCACATCCTCATCAGTGCCTCACAAAGAAGGTAACTCCGCCCTCAGCTGAACCCGAAAGCCTCGGGAACGCCGCCTCAGCTGTCTGTCATCTGTTCCAGGTACGTTC
>NW_023425154.1:0-1021 GCF_002922805.2 Oryzias melastigma
TGTTCATTTTATTTGTCTTTTTTTGTAATTTTACAATAAATTTATGTTAATTGTATTTTATTCATTTTATAATTGTTTAAACTGGATTTTATTTTCTTGTGTTGATGCAAAGGTCTCCCTTGAAAAAGAGATCTAATCTCAATGGGATTTCCTGACAAAATAAAGGTTGAATTAAAAAAAAACAAAATAAATCATGACAATGAAAGGTAAAATGAGTTGTAGAGTAGACAGTGACATTGTAAAAATGTAAATTAAATCTATTAAAAAACAATAAAACAATAAAGAACATACAAGAAAACAAAGATCATGCAGATATTTTAAGTCACCTGAGAAAATTCTGAGTATTAAAAGATTATATATGTTATCATATATGTCTGATGTTTTTTAAACAATAAATGTGAGCCCAGTTCTCTGATGTTCTGAAGGACAGAGTTCCATTCGTGAAACTGAGAAGGTGTTTTGACCAAATGGACTTTTTCCCAGAGATCCGATCTCCTTGAGCTGACCCTCGGGTGACTCGTTGCGAGCTGGTTCAGTTACAAACTGACGAAGTGGAGGAGATGATAAACCATTTATTATTGTATATAACAGTCAAAGGTTTGAATACTTGATGAAATTCTTCCAGGTTAACAGTTTCTGTTTCTGTAAAACGGGGTATCCTAATTGTTTTTGTCCAACACTTTGATTGTAATTAGCCACTCTAACAGGCCTTACAAGGACGGTGTGACCGCAGCTTTACACTGAACAGAATTGGACATTGGAAGCTACAAACAGTTTGAACTAAATTTAAATGAACTGAGGAGCATGACTGGAGACATGCAGCTGCGTTTGCTCTCACACATCATTTGTAGGAGCAAGCCAAAGACTAAAACTCATCAAAATCATGCAGTTCTACCGGCTGCTCATATGGGGGCACTATTGCATTAAAAATGCTCAAACAAGGATGAGAAAAGAAAGCACAAAGAAGAAAACTGACTGTTCTAGTAGCTAATCCTTAAACCAGCAGTGAATGAACTCAATT
>NW_023425155.1:0-1021 GCF_002922805.2 Oryzias melastigma
TTGAAACTCTGGGAGGTAAATGGAACTGTCACCTCTGAATCACAGGGCTGAAATGAGGAGCTGGATGCTGCATATGTGTGTTTAAAATCCATAGACCAGAAACTGATATATAGCTTTACTGAATATTTTCTATTAGCATCTCTTACCATCTTTTTAAGCAAATGAAAGCATCAGCTAAATGCAAATAATTTGAAAGTATGTTTGTGTTTTTCTTAGATCATTTGTAATAGTATTACATCTCACTGTCAGTTTATGAGCAGTTTTTTTTAAGGTTTTCCATTTTAGTCCAAGTATTTATCTTATCCAGAGATCCTTCCAGATCTGATGGATATGCAACACTGTGTTAAACCATACCACTACGGATGAACGTGGCCTTTAAAAGCAAGATGATAAATTGTGTTTTGATTCTCAGCAGAAAAATTTACTGACTTAACTTTATTATTTATGAAAACAAACAGTAGTTCTGTGAAATGTTGCATTTGATTGCCAACTTATTTTTTGTTTTGGAATTCTTTTGACCTTAAAGTAATTCCTGTATAAGTTGATTTTCTCCTGAAAGCATTAAAAGTCCAACTCCAGCTATATATTTTTTTTTCTATTGTAAAATTGCCAACTGTTTTGGCTAACCTGTTCTTTTTTCTTTCCTTTTTTTTCGTTTTTTTTGGCTAACTTGGCATTCAGCTTATATTTTAGCTGAATATCAGCTTCAATGTTTTTAGCTATCAGCACTAGCATCTTCAACAGCCAAATTCATCTTACAGCATTCACACTAGCATTATCACAGGTAATGCTATATATCTAGTTCAGAATTATGTTAAAAGTCAGGTTTTTAAACTTTTAAAAATGTAGTTTTAGAGTGTTCCATAAATGTTTATCCTGTTCAGCCCGTGACCTAAGGTGTGATTTGGATTGTGGACCCTTGTGTGATTGAGTTTGACGCCCCTGCTCTATACAGACACCATCAAGTGGACAGCCTGAAGTTTCACCAGCAGGTTTGTATGTATTTACATGTGACAAGCAG
>NW_023425156.1:0-1021 GCF_002922805.2 Oryzias melastigma
AATAGTCCATGAAAGATTGTGAACTTCTGCACATAAATAATTAACGGTATTGACTTTCCAAAGAATAATTCTTTATCCACTGAAGTTGAGTTTTTATTGTAAATGGTTTTACAAAACAGAACAGTTAGTGAAAGTTCTCGTTTATGCTGGTGACATCTTGAAGTTGACTTTTGACATCTAGACCTAAACAAAATTCTTAGATTAAAAAAAACATTTTTAAAACGTAAAAACATTAGGGGATGCCATGACTCAATTTCAAAACCTGATATTAAAACTATTACCAGTTTTGTAATGTAACTTTTTGTTTTCTAAAGAGTCAAACCTAAAGAGAATTTTCAGAACAAGCTCCTAAGTTTCAAGAACCACTCCAATGAAAATCATGTTTTTGTGTTTTTAATATGTTCTTATGGCATTTTTGTCATGATAGAGGACATAGAGTAAGAAAATTAATTTATTTTTACAAATCACTGCGAATCAGGAACAGACAAGGAAATGCAGTTTAAAAAAGAGCTACTACAATACTTTTAAAATAAGACCAAAAGATGATTAGAGCAGCTCTTTCAGTGTAGATCCAATCAAACAAGGTAAAAAAAAATCTCCATCCTATTTTTAATAAAATTGGATATTATGGGGATTCATTTAATGAAATGGGAAAACTTGTCCATGCAAAAGGGGACGAGGTCTTTTAACTTAAGTTAAATATATGTCCAAATTTACATTTTAAAGGGTTTTCCCTTTAAAAGTAAATTATTGCGGACAAAAAAATAGCCACAATCATTATTCATTTCTGTATTTACATACCCACTTTACTCCAATCATTCAGTATGAGAGAAAAGACTCATGGGAAATTCATGAATCAATAACGCCCCTCCTAAAATTATGATAAGGTGTGGGTTTTATTTTAGCACATAAAATATATATATATATCAATTAATATTAATTTATTAATTAATAATCTTAAATATAAATGATCTTATACTATAAATTACAATAATATATATATATATATATAAATAACTTT
>NW_023425157.1:0-1021 GCF_002922805.2 Oryzias melastigma
AATAAAAAAAAAAATAAAAAATGTGTGGTTCCAATCCAGAGCCAGAACCTTCTCTCCACGGATAAAAATTGACAACTCAGTAAAAATGTCAGATATTTGGAGAATTTTCATGACAACTGTGTGAATGGATGGATGTGATTGACACAGACACATAGAAACTGTGCAGTTAATTATAACGCTGCACTGACAAGAACACTCAAGGAAGATAAGAACACTGCATGTAGTCATTGTCAGCAAAACGCAGGACGTGGAGTTAACAGTCTTATTCAAGGCTTCACCGCTAAATGCCAACAAGGTCTGCTGAGGAATTCTAGCTGCTCCTTCTAAGGATACAGGCAGAATCTTATGTTATTGCAGATGCTCAAATATTAAAAGACAGAACAACTTGTGCCGGATTTACACCGGTCCGTTTATGGTGCATCTTCCTCCTTTGTGTAAGGAGTCTGTCTCTCCAGCATCAGTTTTCATGGTTTATCTGCGTCTCTGGTCCATTCCCTCTGGCTTCCAGAGAAGTACCCTGGCCTCCCGCCCCTAAGTCGAGTAGATCATCCCACTCTCTTCCTTTGAAAGTACAATGCAAGTTTTTATTTTGAAATCCTGGCCTGTTTCTTGTATCTTCTGCTTTGTGCCGCAAAATTGGCGCATTAAACAGACTGGAAATAGAACTCGTGTAAAACTGGTGTTGCATTGGGGAGGGAAGGACATCAGACGCCAACATGACAAGAGGCGATGCTAACTTTTTGATTGATTAATGAAAACTATTTTTTTTGTCAATCCAAAGCAATGGAGACACAACACAGCAGAGACTCAATGTAACTCTACTTTTTGTCCATCCAACACAATGGGGACGCAGTGCAGTAGAGACCCAATACAACTGAGAAAACAGAAACACTACAGAAAAGAGACGCAACGAGGATGCAACGCAATGAAGACACAATGGAACAAAGACATAACACAATGGAAACGCAACACAACAGAGAAGGAACACAAATAATTTCATAAATGCAATTTTAAGCCAAAT
>NW_023425158.1:0-1021 GCF_002922805.2 Oryzias melastigma
CGGGGGTCTGCAGCTCTCGGGACGCGGCGCCGGATGCGAGACGGTACCACCAGACGTGGTACTGGACGTGAACCGGAGCCGGGTTAGGGTGCAGGAGCTCTCCAGATCCTAGCGCCGGTCGGTTTTAGCTCGCAGCTTGGTGGTCGGAGACCCGCCCGTGTTCTAGTGAGAGCAGCCGGTGAGTTGGAGGGCGGGACGCCCGATCGCGCGGTATGAAAAGGCACGTATGAGAAAATCCGCGATTAATGCGTCAAAAAAATTGTCGGCGTCAAGCACGTGTCAGATTAACGCGTTTTTAACGCGACAAAACTGACAGCCCTATTAATTACCAATCGAATCAAATTATTGTTCAAAGCCTGCAGCTTTTCTCATTATCTTTGCATCCTTAAAAAAAAAACTTTTCATGGGCTAAATAAATGAAGCTGGTCAGATAAACAGTTGTTTATGGCATTGTAGCCAACCTTAGAATGAATCCAACTTTCTGTTTTATCCTTCAGAGGGCCTCTGTTCTGGTTGGCATATTTTTTAAGGACAGTCTCTCACTCTACACAACCTCCTAAAATAGGAACTCGGAAGGAGAAAGAGGAGACGGCGTGTTTTAGAGAGCCTGAAGGCATCGCGGGCCTTCAACATCTGCATCTGGACGAAAGGATAAAGTGAAACAAAGAGCAAACGGGGAAGTGACTTGTATGTCGTGACTTGATGAGTTTTCATTTCCGCTATTTAAACAGCAATTCAAAATAAACTGAAAATATTAACTCATGCAAAGAGGAGTCTGTAGAGCTCTGCAATAACAATTTTAATCTAATCACCTAAAACGGGTATATTTTCTTCAAAAACATTATTTGGCGACACTTAAATCCTGTTTTCACAAACTGGAAAACAGTTCAAGAGTCATAGAAATGTCCTTCCATGAACCTCCAGCCGTGAGTTCAGCTGCGGTTTTTACCACAGACTACAGTAACGACACGCTGCCCCTGTTGCAGAAACCAACAGTTCATCCGTTATCTTTGTTTTCAGA
>NW_023425159.1:0-1021 GCF_002922805.2 Oryzias melastigma
GAATGAGACCAAGATATTACCCATGATTCCTCAAAACCTTAAGTACCTGTTTGACCTGAAGGAAACCTAGTGGACACAGAAGTTTGAAAGACTTAAATGATTGGCTATTAAAAAAAAGCTTTTTGAATCTCTAAAACGAACTTTTAAAAAGCTATTAGAATGTTTCTTAAAGTTTCACAATTACCTTTAAAAGCTGTAAAGAAACTGTCATCCTAGTTAAAGCTCCACCCATTTTTCAATAACATTCTCTGAAACTATCATAAACAAAATAATAAAATTTGACTTTTGGATTCCTCAAAACCACGAGGCAGGTGCCTGTTTCTTCCAAAAGGAACCTACTGGAAGGTTTACACACCTTCAGTTGCTGCCCAATTAAAATGCTAAATACGTTTTCAATTTGATTTTAATAGTAGAAAACATTGCATAAAAATGTTTAGGTGGTACTATGAAAAATATTAATTAATTCATACTCGTATCTCTAAAACTACTGTATATGGAAGAATAAACTTTGAAATCTTGGTCACATAAATGCCAATATATGATGTACAACATTTTAAAATGTTTAGTACCACCTAGTGAGGATTTAAAGTACATTTCACTAAATTTGTTAAATTTAATTTTACATCCATAGTAAAACTACTGGTAGATATTTTTGTTTTTTAATAGCAACTGCTTCAAAATGCTTAAAATTTTGGTTCTTCAGTTACACATAATTTCTTCTAAGGAATTGCAAATCTTGTTCATCGTGTTCTTGATAATCCCAATTTTTTTCATAAAAAAATTGAATGTAGCACATGTTGTAATCTGACCAATCAGATGCCTCAATAAAAGTTTTTGGTCTCACGCCGAACTTTTCAAACGTTCGCGGAGCCTAAATGCAAATGGACGGAGTGTTGACTTCTAACAAACTCACTCCTGATTGGCTAGAGTGGTTGCTATAGAAATGCTAACACAGACTGTATATGATAACTGGACTGAGTGAGGATCATGTCACTCATAGAATACAACTTACTTGCAATTC
>NW_023425160.1:0-1020 GCF_002922805.2 Oryzias melastigma
TGTCAAATATTTATGCAGAGGTTTCTTATCAACAGGAGACAACAGGAAACATTAAAACAAATACCTCCGACTGATTTAGATAATAAATTACAAACCATGTTTTAGTTTGCTACTGCAGGTTTGGGGGTTCTTGATGCTGGGATATGGAGTGACGTGGCTAAAAGAAGGAGGAAAAAAAACTCTTTGAAAAAGATCGATTTTATCCTTAGCATGACTCAAAATTCAGCCAGTCTTGTATGTTTCCTTGTAATAATGTAAACATGTCAGTACAATTAAAATGTGAATGATCAGTAGGTCTGTTTTATACTGATAAATATTATATCTTATATCTGATCTACAGTTTTATTCAAAACTCAGCAGTGCTGTTATGGTGCTGCTAGCATTTTACTATGTACATGGTGCATTATGAAGAAAGCAAAAATGATTTAAATAGTGATGATTAAAAAAATCGTATGAAAACTGAACCTTAGGTATTAAACTGAGTTTTTTTTCTCCTTTTTCCGTTGAAATACAATTGATCACAGACAGTTTTTATTGTTTTATGATTGTTACAAGATGTTTGTAGCATTTCAGTATTTATGATATTTGGAAAATCTAAATGGTTTATTGTAAAAGATTTTCTCAGAACATCGTGTGTCAGAATCAGACCTTCATCCATTTTCCAAATCCATTTAACCCCTTTGGGGGTCATGGGGTTGGAGGAGTCTATTCCAGCCTCTCTTGGGCGAAGGTGAAGTGGATCCTTGACAAGTTACCAAACAACCACCCACAACGGCGTAAACTTACTTACAGTCATAGACCCATTCACACACACGTTCACACACTGATGGTGTCTCCTCCACTGAATACTGGTACCAGCCTTCCACCAGAGGCAATTCAAGGTTCAGTGTCTTGCCCAAGGACACTTCGACACATGGGCGGGCAAGGCGGGAGTCAAACCCGCTCACTTCTGATCAGGAATCGACTGCCCTACCACTGCACCACGGCCGCCCAATCACACCTGGGGAGGATTTATAGTCA
>NW_023425161.1:0-273 GCF_002922805.2 Oryzias melastigma
AACCTGAAAGAATGAAGATTCTCTGAACTTTTTAAGCTTCAGAAGAACTTTTAAAGATTCTTCCAAGAAGGAAAAGTTTAGGAAAGAAGTCTTATCTAAATCTGCATGTTATGATCATGAAAACCGTCTCAAAAACAAAGAATATAATGTTTTTAGTGAAAATGTAGCAGACTTAGTCTTGGTAAGATCTCTTCAACTAAAATAAGATGTTTTGGCCGTCTGAGACCAGATTTAGTCTTGAGTATATATATTGAAGTAGATTACTCTGTATTT
>NW_023425161.1:307-1020 GCF_002922805.2 Oryzias melastigma
ATATATATATATATATATATATATATATATATATATAAACATACACACACACTACACTCTCACCCTGAATATTCAAATAAAATAAAAAATAAAAAGCAATAGTTTAGAATATTATGTAAAGTAATAAATTTAGAGATTATTGAGAAGAAATGACTCACTAATGCTGGATTCAAACAGGACACGATTCGGGTGGCAGAAGTGTCGAGTGATGTCAAACACCAAGGACCCAAAGGCAGGGCGGTAGGTCTCCACAAAATGTTTTAATCACATGCTAACATAACACAAAGAGCAACACCAACACCAAAGACATATGAGGGCTCCGAAAATACCTGTGAGACAATTAACCGAATGAAACCAGCTGAACTTAATCAGAAGAAGAGCAGAAAGACTAACACAAAAAACACCCGTAATAGTTTCAGTCTTAAGCCAATGTATGATTTGGGCGTTCGGCGCATAAAGCAGCATTAACCAACCAGGGACTCACATGACGTTTTAAGTGACTGGATCAAAGGGTTGAAAAATACATCAAATATGGACACACATTTCCCCGTCTCGGGTTAATGCTCAAACTGGGCCACAGACAGATGGAAGTAGCAGAAGTACATCACACCAGGAGAGACTCGGAATGACCTGGTGAATCCAGACATGGCCACGTGTTTGCCGGTGTATCTATAGAGCTCTCCAAAACATCAAAACTCAAGCTACGAGCTCAT
>NW_023425162.1:0-1020 GCF_002922805.2 Oryzias melastigma
TTAGGCCTGTCCCTTGAGGTCTTTTTGGGGCTTTTTTCATTTTTCCACGTTTTAGCAAAAATAATATGGTCCTTGCCATCAGTACCTGATGCTGCGGGCCATAATTAACTTGAGTCAGATCAGTTCACAAAGTCACAGCTAGAATGTTACACAAAAAGTCAGTTCCTATTGACTTTACAGTAAAAAGACTCAACTTAAAAAAATGTCAACATTATTACAGCAACTTTGTGGTTTCATTTTAATCCATAATTACTATTCTTTTGGTTTATATTACTTTAAATATACAAATTCATATTTATTTTTAAGTAAAAATTGAAGTTATACAGAATCATTTGATTTTCATTTTACACTTGAATTTTTAGATTTAACTTCCAACCAGGGGGTCATATTAACATACTGTCCATGTCTATAGAAAGTCATTTAAGTGTTTATACTGTCTTTGATGCAAAGCTCAAGCAGCACTTTTCAAAGTGGAAACTTTGGTTCATATCAGAACCTTGAAGAATTTCAATCAATAACTACTTCTGTTTCAGAATAAGTTTCCAGAAGCTTCATAGTTTTCAGGCTGCAGACATTATGAAGGCAGTAGGTTAATGTAACACACTCGAAGCATTTCTCTCTGAAAGTTTATCAAGATATATGTTCTGCAGTAAATGGTCACAGATAACTGTGAATTCAACCAGACTTGTGGTTTCACAAACTTGACCGTAACATCAGAGCTAGATGATTTATTTTAAAAATCCACCAAAAAGAGAGAGTTCCCCTCAGACTGTCCAAATTATCAAAATTATTTCTTGCATCATTTGATCTCTTAGTTCTTACCAGATAAAAAAAAAATTGAGAGAGAAACCTGTCAACCACAGTGTTATTGCTTTATGTTTCCAATTTAGGATCTAACTGAAGTTCATTCATCCATCCATTTTACTGACCGCTTTGTTCCTTTCGGGGTCGTGGGAGTGCTGGAGCCTAACCCGGCTGTCAGGGATCCATCACCCAGTTCCACATCCAACCACCAGAGGG
>NW_023425163.1:0-1020 GCF_002922805.2 Oryzias melastigma
CCTGCACATTCTGCAGAGGTACGTTTATAGTCAAAAAAGGACGCATTCTAGGAGCAGAAGGTTTTGATTCTGTTTTTGTGGGTTTCTTTTATTGGCAAGGTTTGTAGTTGCAAGACACTATATTTCTCTTCCATTTTTTTCTGTCTTGCTGTTTTGGAGATTTTTTTTCACTACCCTTTCTTTTTTTCCATCGCACTGTTTTCTGTGCCCTAATTGGCTGTTAATTTTGTCAATCAATGTCCTATCTGACGCGTTTATTGCAATGTTGCTAGATAGGGTGGTTTTGAAATAATTTGGGCAGGTTTGGACTCTGTTTGCTGGTTTTAAGTTAGATTAACTTTTTGTTTGTTTGTTTGTTTTTTTGTTTGTTTGTTTTTGTGTGGTCTGACGGTTTTTAGTTATTGTGCTGGAAAACCGTAAGTCTGTTTGGCAACGTTGGTCTCCTGTACCGAATTCACTCGGCTTGCCAGAGTTACATAAATCTTCGATCGCAAGCAGGTCTTTGTTTTCATTCTACAATACTGGACTTATTTTTCTATGAAAGTTTGAACTTTGAGCACTTAAACAAGATAGAAAAGTGTGAAAATGTTCATGTGTTTCAGAGAAAAGTGTGTAGTTAGGAGTTTAACAGCCTTAACATATCAGTAATAATACTTTGTGGATTTTTCCTATCGCTGAATCTTTATGGAATCATCCCCTGCGATGAATAAGGGAACCCTGTATTTCACAAAGATGTAATTCAAGGACAAACCCACCCCTTATTTTGATGGAGAGATGTTTTCTACATTTAAAGTCAGCATCTTTTTATGTAAATGTCTGTTAAAGTTACAAATATTACATGAAAGTTCTGACATAAACAATCAAGTCTCAATAAATATGAGTGCTTGTTATTTTATCTTTACTTTTTCTGAGAGGAATCTCAGGAATCTGTTATTTTTCACCATAAAATGACTATTCATGCTGCATGCTAATGGCTAAACACTATATCTGTCCATCTAGGGAGCCGGCAGTGTGTGGAAT
>NW_023425164.1:0-1020 GCF_002922805.2 Oryzias melastigma
GTCTACATATTTTTGCATCAACATTTTTCTAATACTTTTGTCTTTAACTTGTTTTTCTTCGTGTGTTTTTAATTCAGTCCAGCAGGGGGCAGAAGATCCAAATGAGACAAACTGAATGACTCATAAAAGCAGATAAACAGATATATTATCAAGAGATAAGATAATATTCCTTGTTCATGGATCACTTCAGATAAAGTACTACTTACCCTCATAAAATTGGCTCAGTATTGTCATTTTTTCTATTATATTTGTGTGGCAGTAATCATTGTTACAATGACAATACTATGTCATGACTGTGTTAATTATGACGAGAAAAACATGTTTTAAACATTTATTTCTTACTTCATTTTGGTCTGAATTGATTTGTTTTGATTCGATTCCTTGAATTCTTTTTTTATTTTGGTGGTATTTTACAATCTCAATCATTTTAATGCTAAATGTTCTAAAACAGCAAAAAACCAAATTGTGTGTTTGATTATATTTTCTGGTTGTGGAAATGCTTTCAAAAAAAGAAGGAAGTTAAATGTGTTTCTTTATTTTGATCTATTTCAGGCCTTACAAGCAGCTTAACGTCCTACAGCGTCCTCCGTGGAGAAAAATAAATGAGTTGCTTTACCCGAGTTGCCTCTTCCTGCCCTCACAGACTGTTTACAATCTGTGTGAGCTGACCTGACGGCACATGGCATCTTTAAATAGCAAAACAGACCAGCAGAAACAGGAGAAGTCTAAGAGAGGACGACTACTTGGTACTTTATAGTGTAGTATTTTAGTAAAAATCCCAAACTGGTCAAAGTACATCCCAAAAAAAAAGATGATCTTACATTTTTACCTTTGAAATAGCTTCATCTATCTAATTATCTAACTGCATTATTTGGATGTGTTTAAAGACTTCTTCTTAGAGGATTACTCCGTGGTTGCTCAATCAAATGACAGGATTAATATGTGATCTAATTGTGTTCACTCTTCTAGCTGATAGTGATGAAGTCATGTCCTCAAACTGAACTGTGCTCTTACATCTCT
>NW_023425165.1:0-1020 GCF_002922805.2 Oryzias melastigma
TGGAAAAAAAAAGTTTAGATTGTGCAGAACTTTTCCAAATGCAGCTCAGGTGTACACATTAGGATCATTTAAGAGGTTAAACAAGGTTTTTGTTTGCATGGAACGTTTTATTATGACTTACCTGTAACGGCAATTAAATTTGTCGAAAAAATACTTTTCAATCAAATGTTTTTTCCATAGCTATAACTTGACTTTTATCGTTCACACTGAATGCAAATTCATGTCTGGAACTACTTAATCATTCACTGCTTAATGCTTGTCCAAAAATGTGTTCATCAAACTTGGTTTATTCCGTCAGGGGTCACCACTAAATCACATAGCCAACTGAGCCATCCAGCCACTTTAAGAATACAATTATAGGACCGTTTCTTGTTATCTTGATAGTGGAAGAGAACGATCAGATTGTCCTCCATGTTGGTTTTTAGACTCCACCCACTCATCAACATATCATCATGGGCCAAAGCTGAGTTCCTCATTGGTCGATGTGAAGCATCTTCATTTTAAAGTTCAGATATTGAAACTGCATTGCACCAACATGCTTAAATGCTACCGGACCGATGCACCCGGCGCTTAAAACGTGCTGCCGAACATCTGATCATATCTGTACATTGAAAACACTGAAAAAAGACTCCCTTGACGTCCAAATCTCACTCACTGTGAAAGTAGCTTTAAAGTCCAGTAACTTGGAGCAAGCACCAGAAAAAGTGTTCATTTTAGTTTTACTTTGGAGAAAAAAAAATCTCATTTATCAACAAATATTATTGTTAGCATGATATTTGGGTGAACTGGATACATTTTTACCTATTCTTGAGTTTTTTTCTCAATATAAAAAGCAAAGTTCCTCAGAAGAGAATAATATGAAAACTGGCTTACAACTACTTTAATAGAGAGTTTTCTTTAGATGGGGTGAGTTTGACAAAAAAAAAACTCTGGCATGACCTCGTGACCTGTCATCAGGTCACATCCCACACAGTCGGGAAAAAGCCAGACAACAAGTCGATGACATGCATCATAAAGGGG
>NW_023425166.1:0-1020 GCF_002922805.2 Oryzias melastigma
AAATTTCAGAGTTAATGGAAACGCGACTATTGTGGTGTTTGCAGAAACTTCTGAACCAATCCAAACCTGCTTTGAATCATTTGTAGTTTGGTGAGCTCTCTGATTTGCCATATATATCTTTTATATATAGAACTTTTTTGCAGATTTTTTTCTTTATAGAGTTTGCCAATTTTTCTTCAGTTCAAATTTTGAAAAAGGAGTGATATTTTTCAATGTTTGTTAAAAAAAAAAAAAAATAAATTAAAATATTGGTATAAAATCCACCTGTCCTTAGAAAACTAGCATTGATTTAGCAAATACAAAAACATATTTTCCCTTTAAAGTTAGTCTTACCTAATTTAGGAAAAAAAACGCTTTGTCAGTTTCTATTGTAACCAAAATTGAAATGAGATGCTGCTGCAGGTCTCAGAACAGCTGGACAAAAAAATGGGTGAAAAAGGAAGACATTTAAAAAAAAAAGATTTCATGAAAAAAAATACATTACCTAATAATATTAACTAGATCAGGCCTGTAACATAAAACTTAAAGCATGTAAATGTGTCAGCAATTCAAAAGTTTCTCCATGTGAAATTTTAGTTTCATTTTATTCAGATTATTTGTATATTTTGGGACTAAAGTGAAGTAGGGTACCTGCCAGGTCCACGCATGTCCCGGATCTCCACGTTGAGGAAAGGCAGGAAGGGGTTTCCACAGAAGGGGCAGGTGGTGTTCAGGTTGGAGTCGTCAGCCGTCCAGCCAGCCATGATCTCCTCATCATAAACCAGGCAGTCGCAGGTCTTACAGCGGGAGCAGCTGGAGATCAGCAGCTAACAACAAGAGCGTGAACATCCAACATTTCAGTCACTGAAACACTTCAAATTCCCTTTACAACCCTTTGACCAAAGTCTGTCTTTAAAAATGATTAAGCTGCAACCATTTTAAAGCAGCTTTTTCTTTTTTACGTTTCCACTTTTAAGTTTAAAAATAGCACACAGCTGTGATCACACAATAAGTCCTAACTTTTGAAATGCTTTAACCATG
>NW_023425167.1:0-1020 GCF_002922805.2 Oryzias melastigma
GATTAAATACCTAAAGAGCCCTTTAGATAAAAGGTTTCACAGGCCACACTTTGGAAAAGGAGGGAGTCTTTGGAAAAGGTAGCTGTTGGTTAAATGTTAATTTTCACTGAACCGACATATTAGATTTAATTGTTTTTAAAATATATATTTTTCACTTTTCTTATAATACTAAGAAAAGCAAAGTCATATGCATCATAGTGATGCTAGCTTAACATGTCATTGAAAAATAAAGGATTTGAAAGAATAATGACAAGACTTTCATTTTAAACTATAAATAACGTTCAATAAAAATTAACATATGTTTCAATCAAGCTTATTTTACATTTTAAGTCGATTATTTTTAGCTTTTTCTGGGTTTTTTTTACGATATTTCATTTTTACCAAGTCAGATTTCTCTTAATTCTTTTACTTTCAGTGTGATCACATCTGTGGACAACTTAACAGATCCTCCCACCAATGAGATACGGTCTCTATTTTTGAGTGCTCTGAGGCCCCGCCCCTCAGACAGTCCCAGTGCTTTTTGCATTAAAAATTAAAAGAATAGGAAAAAAGCGGATGTAGTAAATTTAAAGAGTTTTAATAAAAAATGTATAAAAAAAAGAGAGAGAGAAAAGTAATAGACCAAAAATGGAAAATAAGTTTGATTGAAACATATATTAACTTTATTGAATGTAATTTGTGGTATACAATGCAAGACTTGTCATTATTTTTTCAAATCTTTTATTTTTCAATTCCAAGTTTTTACTTCAGGCTGCACTTCTGCCTTACAACAAAAAGGCTCTAGTTCAACCAGTTCAAGTCCCAGGTGGGACTTTCCTGTGTGGAGTTTGTATGTTCTCCCCGTGCATGCATGGGTTCTTTCCTAATGTCTATGGTTCTTTATGGGGACTCCAGCCTCCTCCCACAGTTCTGTCATTTCAAGATCAAGATCTGTAATTGTGGCCTTGCGATGGACTAACAACCTATCTGGAGTGGTCCCCACCTTCGCTCCGGAGTAGCCAGGTTAGGGTCCGGCAGCCC
>NW_023425168.1:0-1020 GCF_002922805.2 Oryzias melastigma
ACATTTCAAAAAGTTGAAAATGTGTATGTATTCAGTAGATGAAGGCTTCTTCTTTTTTGTGCTGTGCCAATAAAAAAAAAATAATAAGAAGAAGAAGGGTGATGGAAGTTTATTTTGTGCATTTATCGGTGATTCCATGACATACACAAATACTATAATGCTATAAAAACTATTAAACTCTGTCAATTGTCTACAAACAAGCCGGAAAGAGTTGTAATCATTTGGGAACTCTAATTTTCTGTAGCATCCCCGGTAGGACAACGGGGGTTCATTTACTATTAGACCAGGAATAAAAAAAATATAGACAAGCACATTTTGTGTCATTTTCTAGCAAAATGTGGACAGCATGAATAAGTAATGCAATGTCCTGAATTTGGCGCAGATTTTTTTTTTTCATATCATGTGCTAGGTGTCACTGAGTTCACTTCAGCTACACTTCATCTCTCTGTACTGCTTTCAGTCCAAGCTGAGAGAGTCAAGACGGGATGTCAAAACTATGCTGACAAGTTTCCAAAAGTATCAAGAAGTTCATTTCTATAGATTTCTTTACCTTTTCTGAATGGGCAGAAGGTCTGGGAAGTGTTTAAAGTGATCCGACCAGTTAGGAGAAGTTACTGAATGAATAGATTTCAATTTCAGCTGTAAGCAAACCAAGTAAAAAGCCTTTAGAGTCGATAATACCATTGGAGGTCAAGATTACTATTATAATCTGACAAAAAAATTGAGAAATAACAAATTCAAGCAAATTCTTGAAAATGTTTATATTTCTTATCACAGTAGATTATTTTTGCTAGCACTGATCCAGATTGAAGGTCAGTGACTGTATTTCAGTGAATATGGAGGGTTTTTGACATTTTTTGGCTGCCGGCAGAACTGACACAAATCTAATGTTTTTGCCTATATCGGCTTTTTATGACATTCTGAACATTTCAAACTACATAAAATCCAACATTTTTAAACTCAAGCTGGCACTGTCAGCCTCAGTGTGTGCAGGCAGGCTTCCCACTGTGTGACAGTAGT
>NW_023425169.1:0-1019 GCF_002922805.2 Oryzias melastigma
CCTGATACTGTATATACAGTCATACTGTGCAGCCATTCACTTCAGTGCTTACAAGAGCCACAACCACAACTGCATTTTAGCGTCTTTAGTGTAGTTTACATTAATCTTAATTCTCAAAAGTGTTACTCACGTTTGTTGTGTTGAAAGAAGACTTTGTGTGAAGAAGACTGATGACGGTCTGCTGACTGGATGGTCTCTCTGTCCACCCAAGAAAGCATGAATTATTAATCCAAGATAGAGAACCTTTACTGTCGTTATTCAAGGAACATGGAAACTTTGTTCTGCAGCTCTTGGCTGAAGGCACAGAGGAAGACAAAGAAAGAAGACATGCTATAATATATGTAACTGTTAAAATAAAATAAAGAATTAACTTCCAAAATGTGAATTTATTGTAGAAAAGTGTATTAGACCTAGTACACCTGATACTGGGTATGTCAAAAACAATGATCAAAGCATTCTGTTTTAAAGCAAACCGTTTATACACACAACAAAACTTAGACATAGACTATATGATACACTTGAGATGTAAACCAAGACATGTGCTAAAGCATCAACTGAGATGGAAATATAAAACATTATCAAGCTAAAACATTTACTACAATGTGAATTAGATCCTATTTTAGAATAAAAACTGTGCTGCAACAAACTGGTAACGTGTGTCCCCCGCCTTCATCCAACAATAGTTGGGTCGGGTTCTGGCAACCCTGAGATCCCAGTTTAGAAAATGGATGAATGAAAACTACAGGTGCTTTCACACTGAATGCGAATTGTGCAACAAATTTGCGTGTCCCGCCCCTCTTTCGCTGCGCGGAGAATTCGCTACTCATCGCCTGTCAAAAATGTGAGGAATCTGGTTTATTTACTGTGAAGAGTTCTACAAAAACATCAGTAATCATGTCTCCATGTTTGAGTTATGATTATTATTAAAAGATTTTCCTGGTACAGGCGGTGTCTTTTTGACAGCCGGTTCCACGGTGTTTCTGTGTCTCTGTGGCTGAGCTTGAAGCTTTCTGTTTTGT
>NW_023425170.1:0-1019 GCF_002922805.2 Oryzias melastigma
CTCTGATGATAAATATGTTTTTAACATGTTCTTGTCATGTTTTTTGGAGGATTGAAGACATATTTTAAGAACATTACGCTAAAAATTGAATTTATTCAAAATGTTAGCAAAGCTATTTGAAAAAACTAGCATATTTATCATGTAAAAAAAATGTAATGGTTGGGTATGTATTGGTCCATTCTGATGCATCCACTTGTAGACGACTAGATCCATTTATGTTTTGGCTTCAGACTCAAAATAATTGTCACACCAATAAGTTGGGGGTGGAGAGGGTGTAAACAGAGAGCTCAGCATTGAGATTGCTCCGCAGCAACGGTTCACCTACTGCCGCTCTAGAGCAACAATGTCCTAGAAAACGTAGAATTTTTTCTCAAAATTGCATAATCAACGGATATCAGAAATAACACTTCCCTTGGAAAAAAAATCACTTACACAATAAAACGACAACAACATAATTTTCATCAAATCTGGGAACCATTTATTACTCACATAGGAGGAACAGACTTGGCAGGTTTGTATAGAGGATACTGAAATACAGTAATATTGGCCCTCTGCATTCCTAAATTGATCAAAATACTGTTTTTAAAAAAAAAAAAATCTAGATACTGTATGTATATCTGTCTAAACCTGACATCCAACCAAGAACCTAAGTTTTGTTGTAGGGAATGTTTGCGACATGTATAATTTATTCTATGACTGTCTTTGTGTTTGCTTTTTTGTTGTCTTGTTATAACAAAAGCAATACAAATAATGTTGGTAAAAAATGGCATAATCATAATTTAAAAAAAACATGGAAAGTTTTTAAAATAGATCAAAAATGATTGGAGTGAGTCTTTAAGATGCTGCTAGAAATTTGCTACCCAAACATGTTACTCTTATTTATGTTTTGAATATTGTAGTGCCACTTTGTATAGAGACAAAGGTGCAGGAATTGTGGGAAAAATTGTTGGAAGATAGATGGAAGATAGCCTACGGAAAACCAAAGATGTGACTCATATGAGGCTCAGCCTAAACACTAT
>NW_023425171.1:0-418 GCF_002922805.2 Oryzias melastigma
TCAGCTCAGACTTTGCTTCCAAAACTAAACTCAGTGACAGCTAACCTGATTTTGTTTTCCTCAGGAAACTGGTTTAAATCCTAATGACTCCATCCAAGCAGCCACACATTTCTGTGAAAATTACCTTTTTGTAAATGTTATTTGCCTTTCATGTTTTTTGGTATTAGAGCTGGTTAATAAACATCTTAATGTAGAAATATATTTTTATATTGGAAATTCACCCTTTTTGATTTTATTTTTATAAAATTTAAGACTGGAAATACAGTTAAAATTTGTACTTGAATAAAATTTTGATGTTAACAGATTTACTTGTTAGAATGTTTTTTAAATTGATTTATTTGACAAAAACTTGTTTCATTAAACTCTGGGAATCTGCTGATGGGATTTTTTTTTTTTATTCCATTGTGGAATTTTTATT
>NW_023425171.1:491-1019 GCF_002922805.2 Oryzias melastigma
AAGAAACAAGGATTGCCGTAGATGATAAAAAAAAAAATAGAGTCAAGGGATTTTATAGATATTTGTTGTTCATAGGGGATCTGGTGCAGTGAAGTTTGGGAAATGTACATTTATTTTTGCTCTAGTGTTCCAAAAGATCTTTTAGGGTTGATTTTTTGTTTTTGTTTGTTTTCTTTGGTGTCTTTTTTACTTCTATCATTTCCATGCATGAATAAATACTGCTATGCTAATACTAAAGTTCTATACCTTTACTGTTTTTTCATATTATCCTCATAAAAAACAACCTATAATCTTTAAATTGTTTAACTAAAATGCCATTGTAACACTTTTACTGATTCTTACAGTATATAAAAGAAAATTCTAAAGAGGAACTTTCTGCGTGCGTCAAGTTTCACTTTTTTATTTTCATTTATCAACTTTTTTCAGAATATCAAGTATATAAAGGCTTTTTTAGTCAAATCTGTTTAAAAATTCAAATACTTCAGCATTTTTTCCCATCTTAAAGACAGAAAATTGACTTAATGGAAT
>NW_023425172.1:0-1019 GCF_002922805.2 Oryzias melastigma
AGAAACAGAACTGCCCCCCCCGTTTTAAGTGAAAAGCATTTCTCTGACGCCTCCTTTTGTCAGAAGCTGTCTGGCGGCGGTTCCTCCCTAACGTGGCGTCCTCCGCTGAGGAAGTGTGAAAACCACAGTGGCGGCGGCGGCGGCGGCTCTCAGGACTTCCTTATTAATAGAGTCCATTTTCCCGCATGTCTCCTCCTGCTGAAGGTGTGAAGAAGACGCTCCTCGCCCCGGAGCGGACGGAGCTTCCAGGTGGAGCGCTGTGACTTATTCAGCAGTTCCTGACACCTCCCTGCAGGTGGAGGACTAATGCAGCCACATCTGTGATAAATGACACCTGGACTGCTGCTGCTGCTGCTGCTGCTGCTGCTGCTCCCTGTTTTAGCTGAGGCTGCACACTGGGGGGTCATAAAAACCACCGACTTCCACCTTAAATGTCTCTCTGTCCTCTCGTCTGGTTTATTCCGGTTCGTTCTGGAGCTTCCTGCAGGAACAGGAAGTTAGCGTCAACAAAAGCCTTTGATCTGTAGAAACCGCTCCTATACGTTCTATGAGCAAAATCTGAATCTGTCATAGAGAAACTTTGACTCCGTTTAAAGAAAAAGAGAACATTTCTCTTCAGAAAACCTCTTGGAAAAGCTCAGCGCTGAAGGAGCCACCGGGGGGAAGCGTTCCAGTCTTCAGCTTGTCCTCCCCCAGGCAGACGTGTGTCCATGATGCCCTCGGGGGGGGGGTCTTATGTCTCGGCAGCTGGAAGGATGGAGGCTGGACAGTGAGGAGGAGTACGCCGCATGTGAGCGCGCTCAGTCTGATCCAGACCCGGCGGTCCTGCAGCGATGGGAAAGTCTGGACTCAGGAACGCTGCAGGACTCCCAGACAAAGTGACAACATGCAGGCGTGCACGTGTGGGCCACGAGCGCGCACGTAGGCTGAGATTTGAATGAAAGTCGGATAATTTCAGAGCTTCAGGACGAATAAACAATCGTATCATTAAAGGAAGAGACGGAGGTGAAGACAGACGG
>NW_023425173.1:0-1019 GCF_002922805.2 Oryzias melastigma
CAGCATCTTCAGCTATCAGTAGTCACACTAGGATTATCACAGGTAATGCTACATATCTAGTTCTTAGTTTCAAGCTAATGATGGTTGAGATGTGCGCTTTACATCCAGTTTGCACATGACGTGATTAGTCGACTAAGTGGAAAAAATAATCTGTGATTGGTTTACTATTAACATAATCGTTTGTGGCATCACTACTCCTGATTAACGCCGATAGCGTCTGAACCTGTCAGATGGTTGACATTGCGGAAAACGAAGCAAAGATGGCTCACATGAGGCCACCAGGTGGTAGTGTTGCTGCTGCCGGCGGCGGCCTCTCCGACGAGAACCGAGGTCCATCCAAAGGTTTCGTGGTGAGGGAGGCTCCCTGGGCTAACACCAATGAGAAAGTGAGTTAGGGGAAACCTCATGGGGTAACAACCAGCCCCAGCCTCATTTCTAACCCCCTTTTTTGTGTCTTTTAGGCTCCTGACATGAGCAGCTCTGAAGATTTCCCAAGCTTTGGAGCTCCAGTCCCACAAAACTCTATACAACACATTTAACCTCACACTAACTGTTGAATGGACTTTTTGTAAACATCTGATTAAAATACCACGCCGACTGCTTCAGGCAGAACAGCAGAATCTCTCGTGCCAACCGTCTGTCCCGTGTTCCTCACCGTCCGTTTGGGGTCACTGTCCACTCCCTTCGTCTTCCAGTTGCTATGCAGGTCTCGCTGGTCTGTAGCAACGGTCCTCCCCTTCTTATTTTCAATCAGCCTTACAGCTAGAACGATAAAAATCAGGTGGGGATGCAAATCACGGTGTCTTTGTAATCCTCTCGGACTCTCACCCACGAACACAACAGTGACCTTCAACCTTTCAGTAAACACTTAGCTTGTTTATTGGATCATGTTTTTCAATGAAATTTATTTCATTTTCACAGCACATTACAACAAATTACACTATTTTTTTGTATTTGTGAAAATAAAAGTGGATAGAAAGAAGTAAACTTATCTCTGCCCCATTTAACGAAATACAACT
>NW_023425174.1:0-1019 GCF_002922805.2 Oryzias melastigma
TTATAAAAATATCCATTTAAATCAAAACTCCTTTGAAAAGAAAAACAGTTAATCAAGTAATGATCCAATTTCAAATTCAAATAACGCGTTACATAACATCAAATGTAAGAAAACTTGTACAAAACAGAGATACAGAGAAAAAAAAGATACAATGAAGATCTGCTTGGTTTTACTATGTGTTTAACTCCTAAACGCCTGGATTTATTCCAAGCTACAAAAAAAAAATATATTCATTTATGTTTTTGCTTTTTAGTAAATGCTATATTTAAGTAATTTTATAGCTAATTTGGTTTGTCAAATATTTGACACCCCAGGCATTAAGGGGTTAAACAAAAAGCAGATTAAAGCATAAAAGGTGTGACATAAATGAGAACGTTTTCAGCATAGATTTAAAGATTTTTAGACTTATGGAGTGTCTCACATTTTTAGGGAGATAGTTCTAAACTTTAGACAAAAAAATGAAGTTTTTCTTTTCTTTTTTTGAATAAATTAATTTAAAAAAGAGAAGTTGCCCCAACATGTTTACGTTAGAATTTCTAGAAATCAAAATGTTTAAAAACAAAACACATTAATGAATCTGAGAGGCGGGAACTGTGAGACATCATTGATTGGATGACGACATTTGATCTTTGACATCTGAATTTTTGTAAATGCGTCTTTAACACTTTTTAAAATAGATCAAAGATGATCAAAGTGGAACTTTAAAAAGATTTATACTCGCATTTCATGTTCTTTCAGAGATTTAAGTCTTTCTATTTACTTGGCCAACTAAACTACCGTATTTTCCCTGTATCTTTCACTGGTTCTGCCACAGTTCTAGTTCATGGTGAACAAAAGATTAATTTGAGAGTCATAAGCGTGAAACAACAACCATAGAATCCAACCTGACGTTGTTCCCTGAATCCCTCGACGGTCCGCCTCCTCCCACACTGTCCTCAGATTGGGATCAAACACGCGGGTCGTACCTGAACGCTCTCACCGTGATCCTCGTTCCTCTGGAAGAGGCCCGCTCCGACCGT
>NW_023425175.1:0-1019 GCF_002922805.2 Oryzias melastigma
AGCAGGAGCTCAAGACCTTCTGAGGAAACCAACCTTTAACCGTTGGGTTATACTAACAAATAACCGGGCATGTCTGATGGTTACTTCAACATTATCCTCCTGAACTCATCAGGACTTCTCCATCTGAGAGTAGAAACAGTTGAAAAACCTTCAAGATCCATCAGATTCTTTCAGACCGTCCCTGAAAAGTGAGTTCTTCTCCTCTTGGTTTCATCCAAATATTCATCTATCTGGTAACTTCTGTCCTAAAGGTCGACCTCGTTCCTCTCAGCATGTTTGGTTCGGACCAGAGTTTGTCCTCCTGGTCTGTCAGGTACGAAAGCTCACCTGAACTTTGGTTCTTCTCAAACCAAGAACTCTAGTCTTCTCTGGTTTCAGGGGTTCTTGTTTGCAAGTGAACTCTGGTGTGATTCATCCAGGAGATCCCCTTCCTGTCTTCCTGCTTTAGTTCGTTCTGGTCGGAGCTTGAATGGACCTGTTCCACCACTTTGAACCTTTATGCTAAACATTAAATCCAAATGAACTATTTGATGAATTCTGTAATTCAATGAGATTCCTTTCATTCATTTAGATATAACAAAATTATACCTAAATCCAAATTTACTGTGAATTTCACATCTGAAGACCAGAAATAAAATAAGAAAAAGTCTGGAAAAAAACTTTCGTCAACCATAAATCTGGGCGAAAATATAATGATAACGATATGAATAAATGATCACTGCAAACTCTAAATATGAAACAGGTGTTCAGGTAATTTTGATTTAAATGAGCAACAGAATCATCACTAAAGCTTCTATCATCTGCTATTAGATGAAGTTCTAAAATTAAATGTTTGTGAAGATGAAAGTTTTACAACTAACTTCTGAATTTGCATATTTAGACTTTATTTTCAAGACAAACATCAGATCAGTTTTTACTTAGACACTAAACCAGGAGGGAAAAGTTGGTTTTATTGTGTTTGCGTGTAGAATTTGCAGGAATTCAGCTTCATTCAACAGTTGGTTTCACAGAAAAGCTTC
>NW_023425176.1:0-1019 GCF_002922805.2 Oryzias melastigma
GGTCCCGGATGAAGCGGAGGAAGATGGATGGATGGATGGATGGTTCCCCATCTGCTGAGAAGCAAATAAACTTTATTTTACAGAAACAGTCACACATTTCTACTGTGAAATGATGCAATTTCTGAGTTTACCTCCAAACATGTAAACATGGAGTTAAGAACAAACGGTTCTGTACAGATAATTACAAATATTCCAAATTTAAAACTTTTGGTGTGAAGGGTGAATCTTGAGAAGGTTGGCATTTTCACTAACTTCTGAGAACAGATTATATTGGTTTAATGTGATTTAAATGGTTTGAAATGCCTTTAATTTTTGAACAAAAGTCATTTTTTCCTCCAACAAAGAACATGTTCGAACATGTCGTCCTGTGTGTGTATGTCTTGACTGTTTCCCAAACACAAAATCACTGCATTTTCTCTCACTGTTGTGAGAGAAAACAAAATTATCAAGTTTTGTGGAAATTAAAAAAAAAATAAAATCAAATAACTAATTAATTCCAGAGTGTAATGGCTCAAAAATATCACAGATAGGAACTCCCTTTGCATCCTGAGTTGCCAGATCGGGCAACAGTTGGGTGGTTTTGGCTCTGAATTTGCAGGAAAAAATAGTTTTGGGTATAAAGTTAAAAAAAAAATAGTTTTGGGTAGGCTGGGATAATTTGGTGGAGATTGGTTTTTGGTGTGTTATGGAAATTCGTCTCAACCAGGAATCATTGGTTTTATGAATGCATGCAGGTTTTTGATGTTGGTGTTCAACAAAATTAGGAAATCACCAAATACTTTTGATAAGGTACAGTATTTAATTTAGTTCTTAATGTTTTATTAACACTAAATAGAGAAGTATTCAGAATTTAAAAAAATCTAACTACTCTTCAATGTTTCACAAGGCCATTTGTTTATATTTTACCTCAAATTCATGAAAAAAATGCAAAAAATGGGGCTAGGGCATACGTGACGCGAGCTCTCTTTTGTTCTTCGGTTGTTGCTAATAAAGTTCTATAAGTTTTTTTTTTTTTTTTT
>NW_023425177.1:0-1019 GCF_002922805.2 Oryzias melastigma
GTAACTGTCCTGTAAGACAAAGCAAACATCACATTTGTAGTTTCACATACACAACTGGAAAAAAGTATCTGTTTCTTACTTTAGTTAAATAATTTGAAAACATTATTTTTCGAAATGTTTAAGATACCAAACATCTTTTTTTGAGTGACTTACATGACCGGTCCTGGAGAAATGAACGCTCCCTGAAAGGTCACTCAGATTGAAAAGAAGACCACAAATCCCCCGGCGTAGATTTCTTTCACCTGCCTGGGTGGTGATGACCTGCAATATTAAATAAATAAATAAATGTATATGGACATTTCTGAGTTGCATCCACTGCTTTATATACTTTGTTAAAGATGAGAATTACAAGTAAACAATGCACCGAGTTTACCAAAGTATAATGATAAAATACACATTCTTCTTCCTCATGTCAGCTCGCGGTCAGATTTCGTTGTGATAACAGAAGCTCAATATCGACGGACGTTTCATTGAAAGTACCGGTTTGAACGCGGTGTGCAATCAGTTTAACGAGGCGCATTTCCGTAGGAGAACGACGGCGGGCTAACTCGGCTACAGTGCTCCCCGCTAACATGGAAATCAAAGGCCGCCACAAATGATATTAAACTAAACAGGCACTCACGTTAGTTCACTGACTCAATATCCAAACATCAGCGCCAGAAACCGAAGAACAAACACTCCTGCCATCACTCAAGGCTTCTTCCGTCAACTCACAGCAAGACAAGAACAGGAACTAATCCAACCAATCAAAACGAAGATCACAGGAAGCGCAACATCGCATCCCACAATTCCCTGATGACAGGCACAACTTCGTAATAAATAAATAAATAAATAAATAAAAATGGGTCACTTAAACTTAAGTTAGTAAAAATAATTGAATTAACCACCCTACTGCAGTCTGTCATAACAGAAAGAGCAAGAATACAAAGTAAAAGTATGGATAAACTACGAGATTGTTTGAAATAATTAAGTAAAAAAAATACTCTGATGATGTGCTGTCTGCACATTCAGTTATAGTT
>NW_023425178.1:0-1019 GCF_002922805.2 Oryzias melastigma
CAAAACCTCCATCTTTATTGTGCTAAAAAAAAAAAAGGCTGAAACTTCAACAGAGAAGCATGCCGCCCCCTTCTGGTTACTTTCAGAAAAATCTGCCTGTCATGGTCATGGTTCATGCGGTACTTTAAAAAAAGAATTGTCCCTTTCTAAATGTAATCACTATTTTATTTATGTAAAAGCTGACAAAAAAATTGAAACAAGAACCCTAATCTAAAAAAAAAAGTTTTTTTTAAAGTTAAATTTAAATTCAAGTTTTTATTAAATAAAAATATTACAAAAAACACTTTATTGCCTCTTTAGAATCACGCCAATAGAAAACTAGCTTCAAAATGTAAATTTTTCACTTCAAAATAGCCTTCTTCATGAAGGTAATAAACCATAGCAACCAATGAATTTTTTTCACATCCAAGTCTGATGAATATTTGTGTTGACTTTTGTGTCTCTACATCAAAGTAATTTTTTATTACCCCTAGCAACCAATGTTTCTACCTATCCATGTTTACACAGTTACCATGACTACAGTAAATAATACATCGATGCATGCAGCTTAGCATGGGCTTTGTTTTAGAGAGGAGACATAAAAGTTTCAACTGTCTGAATCACAGGTTAACACAAAAACCACAGCGAACAAACACGACAAAAAATCCTAATTTGTCTGTTTTAGCCTTAAAAGTAACTAACAATTACAACTGCTGTTAATGATTGAAAAGGAAAATACAGTAGTGCGTGTGTGTAAATTAAAACAGTTATCAGAGGGGCAGCCATCTATTTTTATAGATTGAGTAGACTGGGATGGTGGCGTTGTACCTCCATACATTTAGTAAATCTAGTAAATTTATTCAAAAATAAACGCCAAACTTGCAGTGGAGGTTTGTCTAATACCACATCTGTTACTAATATTTTAAATTGAGTTTAGAAGAGTGTTCTTTTTTTTAAAACCACTTTGGGTTTACGGCTTGCGCTCTTCGCAGACGCTGGACGGCGGTCTGAACGTCATCCAGCTCGAGACGGCCGTTGGC
>NW_023425179.1:0-1019 GCF_002922805.2 Oryzias melastigma
TGTAATTTAAACTTTAGCAAAGACGCTCTGTTTGAAGTAATGTGCCGCTGTGATGTCACAACGGCCAGGCCCAAGAGAGCCCTGATCTGCCTGATCAAAATTACACGTTTTTTCGCAAGGTTGTGAAGGTGAAGTGAGGCTGTGATCGCGGTGTGGCTGGAGGACCAGTCGCCCACCCCTCCCTGCTGCTGGAGGCGCAGCCACGGCTTGCCCCGTGGAGGTCCCCCACTCCTCTCTTTCCGGCTCGCCCGGACGGGGGTTAACTCTGTTAACTACAATTTCATAGTTATTGGAAACACAACACATGAAGCTCTTCACTTCATCATCCGAGCTGACATTCAGTTAAAAATTATACAGCTGGACATTTCCGCTATTGCCTGACATTTTTGTGATGCAGCGGTCAAGATTTAAGCTATTATGAGGGCGGGGCTCCTCAGCTCCCAAAGCCACGCCCCCTCAGAGGAGATTTTTACACAGAGGGTTCAGATCAACATGAAAAATGGCTTTTTAAGACATTTAGGTTGTGGTATTTTTGTTAAAAAGTCATAATTATAATTAAAACACTACTGGGAATGCTTTTAAAAATAAAAAAATAATAGATTTTTTTTTTACATTTAGTCACTTAGTAAAAACTTTTAGCGAAAGCTGTTTTCAAATAAGGTACAAAATACGTAAAAATAGAGTCAGGGCCATTATATTCAACACTGATATGTAAAACAGCAACAAGGAATGTCAAGAAGTAGATGGAGGTTTTCTATATTAGTTTCCTTCTGTAATACAACACTGAGTTGAGCTATTAAGTCACTGTGTACCTTTGCTAGATTTGTAATTGTTCCTGCTGAAACAACCAGACGAAAGTGTCTCTGAAACACATGCTGTCTGCTCCTTCATACCAGAAATCAACAAACACCTCCAGATGGTTTCACTTCAACTTCCTTTATTTATAAAGTTCCCCAGAGCAACACAGAATCGGAGTGCAAAAATCTATAATAAGATCAGAACTAAAATGCAGAATGAAA
>NW_023425180.1:0-1019 GCF_002922805.2 Oryzias melastigma
TCAGATCTGCACACTCTATCATGATCACCTGGAGCACAAAAAAAAAAAAGAAGTCTGACACATTCCATGATATTTTGAATCAGAAACTGTAAAAGAGATTTATGTTGAGGAAACTTTATCACTTATTAATGACCTCACCTTTATCTCTCCTGTTACCAGCATAGAGTGAAGGCGTGTCTCTATCTGGAAGATGCTCCACCCCCTTTTAGCCACAAACTCTGGAGTCAAAACTATGATCAAACGTCTGCTCTGCTCCACGCTGCGCGCCAAATCCTCAATGTAAGCTGATGGAGGAGAGAGAACGTATCACTCAAGCTGTTTCTCTAAACATATTTCAGCTACGCCAGAAGTTCATTATATTCAGGCAAAAGGAGAAGATGACCCGCTGGAGATCAAATAAGGAGATAAGAATATGAAAGATAAGAAAGGTTGCAGATGTTTTTGTTTTAAACTTATTTCTTTAACCTGCTGGGGCTGTGGGGTTGCCACAGCTCATCTGACTACTGTTTGGGGAAACCGGGCCACACTTTGGACAGATCGCCAGCCTTTAGCTCTAGCGGCGGCCCTCTGGCAGCAGCCAACCAGAATATAGGGAGCTCGCTTGATACGCCGCTGCCGTGTGTGGAGGTTACTTACTCGGGCCTCTTGAACTTTGTGATATTTTTCTTGTTTTTAGCAAGAAAATTCAACAATCGGATAAATGTGAGAGAGTTAGCCTTCAAACTCAGTCACAGAGACACAGAAACACAGTGGAAGTGGCACCCGGGGTGAGAGAGAAGTCCTTTAAATGATCACATAAACTCAGAGACGGATATGTAATCACTGATGATTTTGTAGAACTCTTCACATAAAAATAAACCTGATCTCTCCATACATTAGAAGTAAGATAAACAAAAACACCACTCCGTGTAGCGATCAGGCTAAAAACTTTAGCTGGTAGCTCCTCCCACACTGCGTCAAGCTTAAGGAACATATTTTTTTTAATTCAGGGACGTTCTACACTAATTTGTTGTGCAAAT
>NW_023425181.1:0-1019 GCF_002922805.2 Oryzias melastigma
TGCAGCTTGAAGTGCACTCATCAAACAATCCAGGTACCTTGAGGCAGATGTGTTTGCTTTCTACTCACCTTCGGAGTCGATGGTAGCCTCAGTATCTCCATTGCATATGCGTCGGAGCAGGCTGTCCTCTTTGCTCAGTGTCTGGACGGTCGTGTAATGCAGCGTTCCACCCACGTTTAGCTTTACATACTTGCTCCCCAGCAGGCTTGGGTTTCTGTGTTCATCCGTGTTGTGGCAAGAAGGCGTGGCGATGGCGGAACTGGCAGAGTCGGCGGCATTACTGCCAACTGAGGCCTCCGCAGACATGGGGATGTGAAGTGACCTGACTGTAATGAGGAAGACACGGTTAGACAATTGAATGTCACCGGTGACATTATCAGTCAAAGCATGATGATAACAATTTAGAAACGGTGAATATTAAATTGTTAGATCCCTCGCAACCATCTGATCTTTGAACAAAGGATTCCTACATGGCTCTACAAGTTAAATTTAAGACTATTTCAGGCCATTTTACATTTACTTAGAATTTAATGCCTATTTCACAGCCTATTTAAACAGCCACATTGGCAAATTATGCAGCATGCTTTAACACAAACCCTGGCAGCAACATGGTTGAGAATAGACTTTTCAGCAAGCAGGGCAAGTTAAATTTGCACTTCCCTAAACTGGTCAAGAGCCGACACGCATTTGATCACACCTGAAAATATTTCTCACAGGGAGATTTGCAATAACTGGTTCCTATTTTCATATACAAAAGGTGAGGTTGGAACAGAAGTAAGCTGAAATTACAGTCATTTTGCAACACTTTAGCAGCCCAGCAAACCAATGTAAAACAAATTGCATCAAATTTAATAACAATTTCAATCTTTTTAAGTTATGCACTTAAAAAAACTGTAAATTCAAGACAATTGTTTGCTTATCAGACAGCCTGGAACACTTATGATGTAATTTGCCACAATTTATATCAACAAGCTCTATCAATATATTTCAAAACAAGCACAAATTAATTGATTTTAAGG
>NW_023425182.1:0-1018 GCF_002922805.2 Oryzias melastigma
ATCCCGTTTTGGCTGCATTGCATTATTTATCCTCTCATAAATAACTGTTGCCATTTACCTGACTTCCTGAAGTGAAATGTTTATGCCCCTCCATTTTTTGACCTCTACATGAATAAATGATGAGGCCTTCGTCGGGGATGCACTTGTGGAGAATCCGTGGCGCACGGATACCTCTGTATTATTATCTTTTTTGGGATTAGCTGTTGTGTATGAACATTTATCACAACATTTTGCCACCACATTCAAATTATTTCTTTTTTTTTAACAATTTTAGAACAGCATACAGAATAATTTTAATCCTTAAGGGAAGCAGCTTTTTTTAGTGTTTGTGCAATAGTGGATGATTTTATTAAAAAAATCTGTACTGTGGTCATGTGATGTTTATTTTAGTTATACTATATAGTATATTTTTGATTTTAACTGTTTTAAAACTCCAATTAAATGTGTATAATTTTTTTCTGCACTTTTCAATGTTTGTTTTCAATGACCAAATTTAGCTTTATTTGTTTATTTTTTAGACATGAAATTTGTCACAGTAAATTATTGTTTTAATTAAGGTTGCACTGACGTAAGAGTACTTTTTAAATGTCCTTGTAGCAGTGGCAATGACAATTAAATGACTATCTATCTATGTACT
The DNA here is from genome assembly GCF_002922805.2 of Oryzias melastigma. Classification (NCBI taxonomy): domain Eukaryota; kingdom Metazoa; phylum Chordata; class Actinopteri; order Beloniformes; family Adrianichthyidae; genus Oryzias; species Oryzias melastigma. Next base: position 638 of record NW_023425182.1, read on the forward strand.
GATTTAAAAAAGAAACAGATTAATAAATTGTTATATTTTCCACATTGTAAAGCACACTTAAAAGCCTTATTTTTTTTTCAAAAACGACAGTAAACCTTATAATCTGGAGTGCCATAAATGGGAATTAATTATCTTTGTGTTTACTGATGTGGAAGCAATTTTGAGAGGAACACGGCGCTCCGTCAAAATGCCTGTTTGATTTTTTTTACAAGTTGCAAACAAGGTTGGGTGTTATTGTGAATAAGCTAACACGGCTAACTTGTAGCGGAGCCAGAGTGTGTATTTTTGTGTTATTAACAAGGTTGAAAGTTTAACATATTCGAAGTAACATTTGTTTAGGCCAGGGGTCTCAAACTCGCGGCCCGCGGGCCATTTGCGGCC
>NW_023425183.1:0-1018 GCF_002922805.2 Oryzias melastigma
CAGTCCACGACCAGGAGCAGGAGGACAGACGACCCACCAGGACCCAACCCCTCCCCACTGGAGAGGGGAGGGGTTGAGATGTCCAGTGATTATCCTGTCAGTGGAGGAGAGTCAGTGGAGGAGAGTTGTAGAGTTGAGCTCATGTGTGTCCTGCGCGCACGGAGCGCATAAGGAACTCGCAGTTATCACGTGAACACCACTCACAAGCTCTACGCAAAATCCTCAGGATTTGGAAAGGCTCTAAAAAATGAAAACTCCGTACGACACGAAAAATAAACCCTTGATATCCTTAAAAAAATCTCAATGGATTTTTTTCAAATTTTTTCTCTTTCTGGCTATTTTATAGCAGAGTTCAGGCGAAGAATTTAAATGTCTCCAAAAAAGTGAAACAAATCAACAGGAATTTGTGCCATCATGTAGGTGAGCTTTAGATGATTGGATCTTACTGGCATGCCTCCAAGTTCAGATCATTCTCTGCTCCAAAAACTAATTTGTCCTTGTGTGGAAAAGATTTGAAGCTGTAAAAAAAGTATTTGAATAGTTAGACAAACACAAAACAGCACATGGACTCATACAAGTGTTGTCTCTAAAAGTGTGCACACACAAATGTACAAATACAAACTCGAGTAACAACCTTGGACTTCTGACACCAATATTTCATCTAACTGATCAGCAGCATCCTGATTGGTTGTTGCCTCTCACTTCACCCAAACCAGTTTTATTTCTCACTATTTCCTTTATTTATCTAGTTGATTTTGTTCATTAAGCCTAGAAATACTGTGCAGTTGCAGGAAAAACACACTACAAGCTGAACAGTCAGTATATGTGAATTTTTAAGACAACAAATTAGTTATTACAAGATATTTTATTGAAATAACAGAGCGTGTCTAAAAAAAATTATAAATGAAGTGTTTATCATGATTTTTTTAACAAAACACATTTTTTCTTATCAGGAGAACATTAGAAAAACTTTTGGTAACACTTTATAATAAGATTCCTTAACAAGCTTTGTTAACAC
>NW_023425184.1:0-1018 GCF_002922805.2 Oryzias melastigma
ACACAGGTTGTGGTTGTGGGCTGGACTTCCTGAAGTCGATGACCATTATAAATATCCAAGGAGTATTCTGACAAAGTGAGAAGTCACTATCACTGTATTTTTGTGTGCTTAAAATATTTGACTTAATTTCAACCTCGAAAGGTTCAGCTTTGTTTTAAAAAAGCAAAAAGATTTTAAATCGTCTTGATTTGATGCATCAAAGTGAAGAAAATCTGTCAAAGCGAATCAGGATAGTCTCATTTAGAGTCATTTTAAAGAACTTTATGAATGTGTTTGATTCTGGGATTCCTTTTACTTTTGAATGTAATTATTTAAGAACTTATTTTTCTGTCTCTTAAAGACGCCGGATTACCTGGAGGAGTGGACTTCATCCATGGAGGCGCAGCGACTGCGACCCTGCATGTTGAACCTCTTCCCTGGCTGTGGCGTGCGGGACTGACCCTGGAGGACCTGAAGGAAGAAAACAACTCCATGAGTAAAAAACTGAAGAATAATTTCTTTAAAAAAATTGTTTTTTTTTTTACTGCCTTTCTCATTAATCTGATGACATCCGCGTTTCCTGTCAGAACTCAGCAACTTTTTTTTTTTAAACTCCAGAGTTTAGCAGATTAGTTGTTGATCTGGATGATGGGACCGACGCCCAGAATGGAACACGACGTTCTTTTTTATTGGTTGGCGCTCCGTGTTTTTCCATTCTGGATTTAAACTTCAGAAAGATTTCCTCTTTTAGGACATAGTGGGCTCACAAACACTTCAGTTTAACACTTGATTTTAGATTTTTTTTTAGTAATAATGGAACCTGACGGTTGTCAGTAATTGTAGCCACACTGCTTTTAATACGTTTCCATGGAAACATGCTTGTGAAATCCTATAGGAATTCAAAAATATATATTTTTTGACAAACATTCATGACATTCATTATACCAGGCAGCAGTGGTTGCAGTTTATCAATCCCGAACAGAAATCCAGCTTTACCACTTGCTGGTTCTTGTGGACCTTGGAGGTGTCCAAGTGCAGC
>NW_023425185.1:0-1018 GCF_002922805.2 Oryzias melastigma
CACTACACTAACCACTACACTAACCACTGCACTGACACTATACTAACCACTATAGTAACCACTACAGTAACCACTTCACTAACCACTTCACTAACCACTACACTAACCACTGCACTGACACTATACTAACCACTATACTAACCACTACAGTAACCACTTCACTAACCACTTCACTAACCACTACACTAACCACTACACTAACCACTGCACTGACACTATACTAACCACTATAGTAACCACTATACTAACCACTACACTAACCACTGCACTGACCACTATACTAACCACTATAGTAACCACTATACTAACCACTATACTAACCACTGCACTACCATGCTGCTATTTTGAAAGCTGAGATTGACTCATGTGGTACCAGCAACCTTTGACTTCATCACAGTATCTGGACGTGATCCTGTGACTGTTGGGTTTAAACACCTGAACCTCAAACCAACTAGGATTAATCACGGCTTACTGACGATGTCTGGTTCCAACATGCCGACATCTGTACTGTGAAACAGCTGTGACTGAATTGATTACATTTGGTTGGAATTGGAAGTAAGCCATTTTCTAAGGGTGACATCACCCTCACTCAGTCCAGTTCTCTGATACAGTCAATGGGTTTGTTCAAAGAGATGCAGATCAATCAGATCAAGGAAATGCTATCAGAACAGTTTTTTTCTGTTTTTGTAATACAAACTGAGTGGATCAAATGTATTGAATCATTGAGAGTTTTACAGACACCAACATGAAGAAGAGAAGGAGATAAACCACAACGGAAACCAGCAGGAGCACACACTTTAAACCCATGACCAGTTATTCGTGAACGTTAAGGCGTTCATTAAAAAGATTTCTGCTTTCTTCACTTCAGGATCACTATAGTTGTAGTTGTCCAGTCATCTGGAAGAAAGTCATGATCTCTTCCACAACAGCCACACAACACTCTTTCAGCTTTCACCACGTGGTTCTCTGCTCTGACTGTATTCATCTTCCTCACCACCAGAGTCATCCTCACACCATG
>NW_023425186.1:0-1018 GCF_002922805.2 Oryzias melastigma
TCATTATTTTAGTAGATTTTTTTTTTTGGAGTGTAACTTGTGGTGTTTACATAGTCTGGCCAGGGGTACAACTTATACTCAGGTTCAACTTATATGGGATTTTTTAAAACACAGATAGGCTCATATATTTGTTATTTTCCCACAAACAACCACTAGAGGGCACTGTAGGCATGTATATCATCAGCAACGAAGAAGACGACAAAAGAACAAGACAAAGATAAAATAGAAGAAGAAGACAAAGAAGAAGGAGAAGGAGACGGCAAAGAAGAGAAAGATGAAGAAGACGATGAAGACAAAGAGGAAGAAGAAGAAGATTAAGAAGACGAAGAAAAAGGGGCCAACAAAGAAGAAGATAAAGAAGACGAAGATGAAGAAGGCGATAAGGAACACAAAGACAACAACAAAAATGAAGAAGACAAAGACGACAAAGAAGATGACGAAGCAGATGAGGATGACAAAGAAGTAGACAACGAAGAAGATGAAGACGACAATAAAGAAGACAAAGACGACGAATAAGATGGCGACGAAGAAGTTGACAACTAAAAAAAAAAAGATGACGATGAAGAAGAAGACAAAAAAGAAGAGCATTAGTAGATACACATCGCTGTAAAGAAGACCCCAAAAGCCTGAATGATCTCATGAACTCAGACATTGAAATGTGTCGAGCTCTTCAAAATAAACAAACCGGATCTCTCGACACCATCAGTGTCTTCTGGGTATTGTAAGCAGTCAATACTTCCATGAAGCGATGAGACTAAAGACGTTTTCCACACGCATCTTCTGGCTCCTGCGACTTATACTCCAGAAAATGCAGGTATAGCACTTCAGAACTCCCCGGCTATTGCTATCCTTTCTTACTTTCAACCATTCTGTAATTTCTCAAACTCCAGCTCTGTTTAGGTAGAATCTTGCTGTTCATAGCAGTGATGACCTGGGCTGACTGACTCCACAGTTCAGGGAGGATGCATGAGCGCACGTGAGGCCTGGCGTGATCCAGCCCGGATGAGTGTGCGCTCCA
>NW_023425187.1:0-1018 GCF_002922805.2 Oryzias melastigma
AATTAGCTTTGAGCTACTTTATTTTAGGTGCTATGTTGATTTATGTTGTTCCATTTTTCTATAGACCTACAACGGATGGGGCCCTCAAGAGGTACTGTTTGGTACTGTTTAATGGGTCACTTTTACAATGGAAACACTCAAAAACACTGGACCGTACTGTTGGGCTCAGTGAAAGCAAGGCTTATGAATACTGATTTTGCTGGTTTTGTTGTGACTTGAAACCAATTTTCTGTCGTACACATTGATCAAAAACCTCTCCAGATGTTTTAGTAGGACTTTTGTCAGACTACAAAGTTTTACCGCTTGATGGATTGTTGGAGCATTATGGGTATATTTTCTGAAGCCTGGCAGAATAATACGTACTGTGCTTCAGCTGAAAAAGTAAAACGATTGTTTTGTCATTTTATGTGTTAAAATGTAACAATGTTGAATAATTATATATAAAGTTTGTCTCATCTGTCATGTTGAACTCTCCGCAAAGGCTGATTATTGCCGATAAAAAGACACACATGGCGAACCACACAGTTTACTAGAAAAACTTCCCATCAACACCTCTGGCCAATCCCCCTTCATTTGGCTCATCTTTGCATTCTGGGTAGTGTAGTCACACTACATTATTTAAATGTTTTACTTCTCCTGAAACCTCTTTAAATCATTTGTGCATAATGAAAAACATTTTTTTTATCATCAACATTACTTTAGACCTAAGAAACTCACGCTAATGTCTGATAGCAGCTTATATGAAGTAGTTTCACCAACGTGAAGGACTTTCCAGTGTTAAAATACAGACCAACTCCATAAGTGTTTCAGCACATACAGACAACAGGAAGGTCCTACCTTTGAAATGTTGGAAAATCAAAAGACAGCCACAGTACATAATGTAGATTTAGTTGCAGTTTAATTAATAAACTCCTTTGTGAAAGGGACTACATTTAACCTTGGTTTTGTTAGGAGAAACGTGGGAAAAGCAAAAAATTAGCTGAGCCACCACAAAAGCTCTAAAATAAAGATGTTTATA
>NW_023425188.1:0-553 GCF_002922805.2 Oryzias melastigma
GGGGCCATTCAGACCTTCTGAGTTCTGTTAGTGTGTGGCTAATGTTTAAGTTGTACCATATAGATGAGGTTCTGGTAGAGGCCCCCTGCTAAGCCCAGGCTGCAGTGGGTTGTTGGTTCATGATGATTCACAGCGTGGCCTGGTGAGCTCAACAAAAGAAGGGAACGCGTGAACATCCTGGATCTGCTAGTACGACCCGGTTCTGCTGAGGATCTGAAACAGGAAGTCATTAATTCAGAATCACTTTGGGGATTTTTTTTAAGTGTTAAAGACCCACTCCGATCATCTTTTAATCTATTGTAAAAGTGTTCCCAGTGGTCTTTAAAGTCCCCTCCATGAAAATCATGTTTTTTTTTAGCTTTTAACATGTATTTGCTGCATTTTTCTTTTGAAAGAGAACAAATGTACTCAGAAATAATTTTGTTTTTGGATTTCTGAGTATTTCTCCTTTTTAAATTGCTGTGAATGAACCTGTTGCAGACAGACTATGCGGGGGTGGGGCTGCTCAGCTCCCAAAGCCACGCCCCCTCAGAGGAGATTTTGGAAACAGAGG
>NW_023425188.1:646-1018 GCF_002922805.2 Oryzias melastigma
ATTTTCTTCATATATATAACCATAACCATTCAAATGGAAGTAGACATTTTAACATTTTAACAGTAGAGAGAAGTGGAGTAAATAACATTTAATTTTGTACGCTTGTTTAATGAAGAAACAAATGAGTAACTTAATAAACAATGCATGCATATGATTGTGGACATGCTCCCTAACACGGATAAATGAGTTAACAAATAGTCAGAAGCTCAGTGAAAATCTGACTCCTTTTGTTACCTTTTTCCAGGTTTTTCCTCCTTTTTTGTCTTGTTGTTCAATACGTGTGTTATGTTTGTTACGCGATGTTATGTCATGTTTGTTAGTTGGTTTATAGCAGGGGTCTCAAACTCGCGGCCCGCGGGCCATCTGCGGCCC
>NW_023425189.1:0-1018 GCF_002922805.2 Oryzias melastigma
CTGAGATTCTCCGGAGAGAAAGTCCGCGATGCTTCGGATTTCTTTTCATCTAACCGTGGCGCACGCGCTCAACCATCAGCGCTTCCGAGTTGTCCTCAGTTCTCCTGAAATCTTCTGGTTATTGGTGCTCGAGTAAATCATCCAAATAATACATATTTTGAGACTTTCAAAACCTCAAATCTCTGTGCTTTCAGGAAATCTGTGGACTCTTGAGAGATCCCAAAATGTCTAATTGAATTAAAATAAATCCCGTTGTTTTCATTATCTCTGTGTGATTGGCACTGGTTTCTCATGGAAGTCTGGGTAATTTAGTTAAATGCATTTGTCATAAAGTGTCATTAAAATGGGGCCATGAAGGAACACAAACTTTTCCACTGATTAGCTGTTTGTTTGTTGGAAAATGAGCAACAATGTCCTGAAGATGATGTTTTATCATGAAGATAAGGAATGCTCATGAAGACGAGGAACACGCACAACGTCAAGGACCAGTCATGAAATTCAGGGACAAACTGGAAGACGAGGAACACTCATGAAGACTAAGATCCATCATAAAGACGAGGAACAGTCACAAAGATGATGTTCAATCATGAAGATAAGGAATGCTCACGAAGACGAGGAACGCCCGTGAAGACGAGGAACGCTCACAAAGACATGGAACAGTCATGAAGATGATGAATGCTCATGAAGACGTGGAACGTTTAACGAGGCACACCTATGAAGACTATGGACAGTCATGAAGACGAAAAAACGCTCACGGAGACGAGGATCAGTCACGAAGATGAAAAACGCTCACGAAGACGAAAAACAATCATAAAGACGAGAAGGCTCACAAAGACGAGGAACAGTCACGAAGATGAAAAACAATCATAAAGACGAGAAAAGATCACAAAGACGAAAAACACTCATAAAGCCGAGAAACAGTCGCAAAGACGAGGAAGTCTCAAGAAGATGAAAAACGCCCACGAAGGTACAGAACAGTCACGAAGGTACAGAACAGTCACGAAGATGAGGAATGTTC
>NW_023425190.1:0-1018 GCF_002922805.2 Oryzias melastigma
TCGCGAGTTTTGAACGATTCGTTCACGACTCGCACATCACTACTGGAGAAGGATATTTCTAACTTTGAGACCAGAGGATCATCTCTCTCTGTCTCAAGCCATCATGTTCTAAAACAAAAAAAGGCAGAATTGAGCTCATTCCTGGGGGAGAGAGCAAAAGGCGCACTGGTCCGGGCCCGGTTTACCAGCACACAGGACATGGACGCTCCCACTGCGTTCTTTTTTAATTTGGAAAAATCTGTTTCGCAGAAGAAGCAAACAGTATGCCTCCGTTGTCCAAATAGGTCCATCACCACAGACCCGATCTCTATGAGGGAACTGGTGGTTACATTTTACAGCACGCTTTTTCAGAAACAGACATGTGACAGTGACTGCACAAACCAGCTGCTGGATGGACTTCCTCAGCTGAGTGAGGCTGACAGGGATGCTTTGGACTCCCTTGTTTCCCTGGAGGAGCTGACAACGGCGGTGGGAAAGATGGGACTTAGGAAGTCTCCAGGGCTGGATGGACTACCAGTGGATTTCTGCAAGCATTTCTGGAGTCTCCTGGGCCCAGATCTTCATGCGGTGTTCCAGGATTGTATCAACAGTGCCGTCTTAACTCACTCCTGGCGTCATGCGGTCTTGACCCTGCTGCCGAAAAAAGGAGATCTGACTTTAATTGAAAACTGGCAACCTTTGTCCCTCCTTTGCACGGACTACAAGTCACTCTCAAAGGTCCTCTCCAACAGACTTAAAAAAGTATTGCATACAATTGTACACGAAGATCAATCTTATTGCGTGTTGGGACGGAATATAATGGACGATATTTTTCTGGTGCAGGATGTCTTTGACCTCTGTACTCAGTGTGACGTGGATGTAGGTATGATTTCTTTGGACCAAGAAAGGGCTTTTGATCGAGTAGATCATAATTATCTATTTGCTACTTTAAGAGGGTTTGGGTTTGGGGATTTTTTTTTATTGCGTTGCTCAGACTTCTATACAAAGATGCTTTTTGTTTGGTTAAGATAGGTGGAGG
>NW_023425191.1:0-1018 GCF_002922805.2 Oryzias melastigma
CTGTCCAGAGTCACATGAACATTTCAGTGCAGTGAATAACTGCTTTATTAGCAGTTGTGTACGACTTCTTCTACATTTGTCCACTCTACATAACCTGGCAGAAACTTTTTCATAATGAAATGAAAGGAAATGTCCTGGAATTTGTTTTTTTTTCCCATCATCGGTTTGCATTTTGACGTTCACTCACAGGGATGAAAGTGTGAGCGTGTCAGCTCAGCATAGAGTTTTATAGACAGCGTTTGCATCTTGAAATAAAAAAGAAAAAGTGACATTCCTCCATATAAATGTGATCTCAGTGAAACAAACACATTGAAGGGCTGTGGTGTTTTTTCCCAGAAGGGTGCAGAGGTGAAACTCCCTTGTGTTGGCAACAAGCTTCCATGCCATCAATCCCTCTGTCTGGTCGCCGGCTTTGGGGAGGATCAGGCTGCTTTGACTCCAAACTCTGCACAGTCGAGGTTGCGTAACAGCCAAGGCAGAAAAAGAAAGGCTTTCTACTTAAGACTGCATTGAACAGAAGAGGAGAATAGGCTTGCTGTGTTGTGGACTGTCCTAGCTTGCTCCATAGCTGTTGGGTCACAGAGAGTTCTGTATGGAATATGAGGGGATTACATTAAGAAAGAAGTCTTTTTCAGGACATCCAGATGAAGCTTTTTTTGTCTGCGCTGGACCACCAAGTTTAAATTAGCAAATCAAATTAGCATATTTGTTTCTATTGTTTGAGTACTACAGCAGAAATTGCAGACAGCTGTTTATCTGCTTCTGATGATTTGTAGGAATGAATGAGTGGTCTGTTATCTCCTCATAGATGCAGCTTTAAACCAGCTGGTGCCCGGATTACACTCACTCTTTCCACTCCTTTCTCTCAATCTGTGTAAAACTGACTTGTCCAAAGAGATACAACTGCTGGGTGTTCCACCGCCTTTGCCAAATAGTGGCTGGGATAGGCTCCAGCAACCTTGTGACTCCAGAAGGGATTAAGAGAGTTTAGAAGATGGTAGGGATTGCAGCAATTCTC
>NW_023425192.1:0-1018 GCF_002922805.2 Oryzias melastigma
AATATGACATATAAGGCATAGCAAGTGAAAAACTGACCGTTTTTTTCCTTTATGAAATCAACATAAGTGAAAAACTTAGGTTATATGATCTACAGAGATTCATGAAAACAGAAGATATTGAGGCAAATTAGACAAAAAAGTAGTGAAATATTTGAATTTAAGGGAGTATTTTTAAGGAAAAGTCACATTTTCTGATGATTTTGTTCTAAAGTCCTTGGTTTTTGCAGTTTGATCTGCTCCACACCTGTTTTGAATTTTCTTAATGAACCCGCTGCAGCTCCAGCCACACCTGTTTCCTGTTAGGTATTATTACTTACTCCATATATTTCCACCAAGCCTTGCTGTTCTCATTTGTCAGACGCTTGTAATCACTTCAGCCTTTTTTTCTGCCTGTTATGTCCCAGTTTGCATCCTCTGTGCTCAGCTCTTTTTTTTCATTTTCATTTTGAACAGTTGTTTTTTTGACTGTCCAGATCAGCAGCTCTTTTATTAAGCAAAGTTGATCAAGTGTCTTTTTTTTTTTGTCTTTATTTTTTGACTTGAAAACTTGAATACAAGAAAAAAAAGTTCAAAAATAACTTTTATGCTACAGAATTAATACGTAATGTGGACAAAAGGGTGTTTTATAAGCTAAATTATTTACAGAAACCAACACTAATTGGAGCTTTATATTTTTTTTTGTTGTTTTTGCATTTTGTATTTTTTACTTCTTGTGTTTTTTCCTCTTTCTTACAGTGTCCTAGAGTGTTTTAAAATATATTATCACTAAAGCAAATACCATTGACAATTCGTATGTATCCATTTAAATCAAAATTTTTTTTACCTTTTCCAAGTGAAAACTCACCCTTTTAGAGGAATGCTGAATTTTTATTAATAAATCTCTTCCTGTTATTAATTTCTTGCAAATTTTATTTTTTTATGTTATTCTTTTGTGTGTTTAATGTCATGTTTTTTTTCTCCTATTGACTGAATACTTTTAGTAATAGATTAAACTAGATAAAAATTAAATTATAATATT
>NW_023425193.1:0-1017 GCF_002922805.2 Oryzias melastigma
TGAGATTTTGATCAGGATTGTAGCAAAGATCAAGAGGACAGAGGAAGAAAATGAAAAGGAAAGTTGGTTCAGATGAAAAACCTGTAGAGATATAGAAGTGCTGAGGAGGCTCTGAAGTCCAAATCACACCAACAAATCACTTTACCCAAAAATATTTTAAAGATCAAAATAAAAAGTTTAAAAGAAGTAGTGAAGACGAATTTGTAAAAACATCTAAAATCTACCGTCATCAAGTCATCCACATAGTAAATGAACCTTTACAGTTTCTTGATTTTTAGAAACTATTTTTTTTCTTAAACATTTCATTATAATTTCAATTCTTTAAAAAAATGCTCTGATTTCTAAGATTTGTGTTTTGCTTTCTAGAAATTTTTGCTTTGATTTGTGTAAATTTGCTTTAATTTATAACATTTTATTTTTATTTCTGGTATTTTGCTTTTTTTTCAAATTCTATTTGCATTTCTTGAATTGCTTTTTTTCTGGAATTGTGTTTTGATTTCCTAAATTGCTATTTGACCTTTTAAACTGTGTTGGGATTTCTGGAATTTTTTTTTATTTTTGACATTTGTCTTCATCATTGGATCTGTTTTTATTTCTGGAATTGTGTTTTGATTATTGAAATTGGATTTTAGATTTCTTGAACTATTTTGATTACTCAAATTTTCTGTTGTTATTTCTGAAAATGTGTTTTGATTTCCGGATTAGTGTCTTGATTTTTGAAATTCTGTTTAGATCTCTTAAACTGTGTTTTGATTTTGGGAATTCTGTAATAAATTTTGGAAATTTGCTTAGATTTTTGTTTAGATCTCTTAAACTGTGTTTTGATTTCTGGAATTCTGGCAGAATTTTTGAAGATTTGCTTAAATTTTTGTTTTAATTTCTGAAAGTGTGTTTTGATCATTTAAACTATATTGTGATTTCTGGAACTATGTTAAGTGTTTTGCTTTGATTTCTGAAATTATGTAATAAATTCTGGAATTGTCTTTTGATAAAGACACTTGTTTTGATTTCTGAAAT
>NW_023425194.1:0-1017 GCF_002922805.2 Oryzias melastigma
CAGACTACAATCAGATTACAGTCAGACTACAATCAGACTACAGTCGGACTATATTCAGACTAAAATCAGACTACAATCAGCAATCAGATGGAAATCAGATTACAATAAGACTACAGTCAGACTATAGTCAGACTACAATTAGACTACAATCAGACAGGAATCAGACTACAATCAGTATAAAATCCGCACTGCCAAAGAATTGTAATCCGATTACAATAAGACCACAAATAGAGTACAATCAGATAACAAAAAAACTACGGTCAGATTACAATCAGACTACAGTCAGACTACAAAAAGACCACAGTAAGATTACAATCAAACCACAGAGTACAATCGGGCAACAACCAGACTAAAGCGGACCACAATCACATCAAAGTCAGACTACAATCAGACTACAGTCGGACTATATTCAGACTACAATCAGACTATAATTAGACTACAGTTAGGCTACAATCAGACTACAGTCAGAAAACAATCACATTGCAATCACCTTACAATCAGACTACAGTCAGATTACAATCAGACAACAGTGAGACTATAACCAGACTACAATTAGACTACAATCAGACAGGAATCAGACTGCAATCAGTATAAAATCCGCACTGCCAAAGAATTATAATCCAATTACAATCAGACCATATATAGAGTATAATCAGATAACAACAAGACTACAGAAAGATTAGAATCAGACTACAATCATATTACATTCAGAGTACAATCAGATAAGAATCAGATGAAATCCAGACTACAATAATACTACAGACTATAATCAGACTACAGTTAGACTACAATCAGACAGGAATCAGACTACAATCTGTATAGAATCACTGCCATAGAATTAAAATCAGATTACAATCAGACCACAAATAGAGTACAATCAGACTACAATCAGACAACAGTCAAACTACAATTGGACTACAAATAGAGTACCATTAGATTGCAATCAGACTACAATCAGATAAAAATTAGATTACAGTCATATTACAGTCATAAATACAATCATACTATAATCCAACA
>NW_023425195.1:0-1017 GCF_002922805.2 Oryzias melastigma
AGTTCCTGATTGGTCAAAATTCAACTTTAAACATACGTTCAATAAGTATATGTTTTGTACATTTGAGCATAAAAGATTGACTTAAACTTGCGTTGCGACACGTGGGAGTTTTGAACATAGAAGCCTAAAATGAGCATTCGTGCTGAGCTGGACTTTTTATTGGAGGTGGTCGCTTGAACATGTGTTTGCTAGGGATGAGCACCGAAGTTCAGTTCCAAATAGGAACAGTTAAAATTCACGCAGTTTTACCAAAACAAGCTGCTACAAGTAGTGCCACATTTCGGTGCCAAGTTGAATATTATATCAGCACATTGAATATTAATCCAATATGAGCATTTTTATGAGCACATCGCCGGTTTGTGCGAAAGAGCGGCGCACTGCCGGTTTGCGGCGAAAGGTTGTGGATCTCTGATTTAATGGGAACAGCCATCACGTAAAAAAAAAAAAAATAACACTCAAAAGGTCAATTTTAACCATGTGTCAATATGTGACTTGGGAATGAAAATGTGTTGAATTTTAAAACATGTAGGAACTGTTTTTTATTGCTGAAGTACTGATTAGGAACCGAAACTGAAACCCAAGAACCACGTAACTGCATAAAACTCAATTGGTGCCCAACCCTAGTGCTGGCAAGGGTGGTGTGAACGCAACATAAGTCACACTTCTCTGCTTTAATGGAGAAGTTAAAATGATGGACTAAAGAGAATCCAATTAATTCCAGCTGATACTAAAAAGGAACATTCTGCTTTTTGTGCCTGGTTTGGATGAAGTTCATTCAGTTTGGTGAGAGCGCAGTAATCAACGTTTTATTAACTTCAGAAACACAAACATCTTTGTGTCGACTGTGGGACCGGGACATCTTTATTTGACACACATCATAAAGCATTTTTTGTAATTTATTTAATCCCAATCTCCAAAACAAACATTTTTTTAAGTAAATTTTGTGTGATGTGGAAACTGATTCAAGAAATATTTGCTGACAAAACAGAAAGGGTCCAGCAAAACTTTTACATCAAG
>NW_023425196.1:0-1017 GCF_002922805.2 Oryzias melastigma
ATAATAACTCCTTATAATTCTTGAGAAAACGAGATAATATCTCGTTATCACGAGAAAACAAACTTGGTTTTCTCGAGAAAACCAAGTTTGTTAAAAAAAAAAAAGTAAGGGAGGCCGTTTTTGGCTTCTGTACTAAAAGCATTGATATGTATTATTAATATATATATTTGGAAAAGCATAGACATAATATATGATCTAAAGGCATAAAAGGAAAAGCTGCAGTTTTTGGTCAGATACCTTTTGCTTTGGCGCCTCTAGCGGCCGGCGGCGGTAGTGACGCAGCGGTGGCCCCTCCCCTTTTGTCTGGTCCCCTCTCTGCAGTGTTTGCGCGTGCCGGAGAGTCACCCCAACTGACAGGTTCGGTGCTCCCCGTCCCTCCCGGTCCCGCAAGTACACACATATCCCCTCATATCGGAGCTGTGAGCGGCCTACTCCTCCTCTTTCTTCTCCTCGCGGTGGTGAGTTCAGCGGTCTCCGGTCAAATCACTGCGGTTAACGGTTCGGGCTGCAGGCAGGAAGAAGAGAAGTCACCTTTCTTTTTTTATGTCGAGGCCAACCAAACAAGCGAATTCGGTTGTGGGTTTGAAGCCTCGGGAGCCGCGCCGAGGAGTCGGAGAAAAGTCGATTTAAAATGTCGCGAGCATATTAGGACCAGAACAGCTGCTGTCAGCGGCGTTTATGTGACGAGCCTGACATGATGACCATGTTGTTCTGGTGGTTCCTGGACGATGGTTCTCCGGGGTGGGGTCTGACCTCCTCTGCATCCCAGTAACTTCATGTTTCAGAGGTTTCTCTGTCCCTCCAACCATAAACAGCCCCTCTGATCAACAGCACAGAAGCATGTGGGGCCTCAGAGCGGGGGCTGCCCCCCCCAACACAATGAACCTGTCCTCGCGACCATAATGATCTGAGAAATGTGAGGAACCACCAACCAAAGATCTTCACACGTTTCAGTTTGTGTCGTTTACATTCCTAAAACTGAAACTTGTGCTTAACTTTATATGAATATTGCGTCAT
>NW_023425197.1:0-1017 GCF_002922805.2 Oryzias melastigma
TGTTTCCTTTACTTGTTTTTAAATTAGATTTAGATTTATTTCAAACAAAAGAAGTAAAGAAGAAATACATTTGTTTCATAACAAATAAACCCAAACAAATAAAGATATGCAGATTCTAATTTTTCGTTACACTCAAACTAAATGACAAAATGTGTGTGTCAACATAATAGAAAGTGAACTTATGTAGAAAAAGCTTTCCGTCTCATAAATGTATGACTTTTTCTTATATATGTCTTTTTTTCTCATTAATTTATGTGTTCTTAATTCATAAATGTGCTACTTTAAAACATATAAATTTACAAAAAAAGTCATAAATGGGTTGTAAATATACAATTTTATCCTCATAATTTAACAATTACACGTTTTTTCTTGCCTTAAAAGTCATAATTTAATTTATATAATAATATATATGTAATATATAATAAGGAACTCATAATTAATTTAATTCATATTAAGTTTGTGAAGTGGCCCTGATACTGTGTCGTACCAAAAATGAACAAAACAGTTTAAAGGAATAGTCTGTTCTTGGACTTATCTGGGAGAAAAACTGATTTGTTTATTTAAACCTTTTCCAATCTTTAGAGTTGTGCTTTTTCTGGATGTCAAGGCCGTGGAATGTACTTCACACTTAAATACAGAGTACTGGATTGGGATCCAGAGCTGCAACTTTTCGAGTAATCACTGTTGCACTTGTAACCTCGTTTAACCGGCAGAAACGGGAGGTGGAGGTCACAGTTTACTGGACAGACTCTCTGGATGCAAACTAGAATTTAGAGTCCACTGGAAATAACAACATTTATTTTAAGGGAAACTAAAAACAATTTTTTGTAATGATACTTAAATAATGAAATCCGAATGTTTTCCAAAAGCCAGGACAGTTTGAGAAAAAAATAAAAAAATACTTTCACCTTGACTCTGTGGTCAACCAACCCAGAGACGAACATTTAAGCTGGAACGTCTTCACCGGTTCCTCTTGTTCTCAAGGAAAACATGCAGAGTGGTGCTGGAATGCTGAAA
>NW_023425198.1:0-534 GCF_002922805.2 Oryzias melastigma
AGAAACTCCTCTAAACCTCCACAGAAACTCCTCCAGACCTCTACAGAAACTCCTCTAAACCTCCACAGAAATTCCTCCCGACCTCCATGGAAAGTCCTCAAAAACTCCACAGAAACTCCTCCAGACGTCCACAGAAATTCCTCCAGACCTTCACAGAAACTCCTCCAGACGTCCACAGAAACTCCTCCAGATGTCCACAGAAACTCCTCTGAACCTCCACAGAAACTCCTCCAGATGTCCACAGAAACTCATCTGAACCTCCACAGAAACTCCTCCAGACGTCCACAGAAACTCCTCTGAACCTCCACAGAAACTCCTCCAGACCTCCACAGAATCTCCTCTAAACCTCCACAGAAACTCCTCCAGACTTCCAGAGAAACTCCTCCTCTAAACCTCCACAGAAACTCCTCCTCTAAACCTCCACAGAAACACCTCCAGACCTCCACAGAATCTCCTCCAGACCTCCACAGAATCTCCTCCAGACCTCCATGGAAAGTCCTCAAAAACTCCACAGAAACTCCTCCAGACCTCCAC
>NW_023425198.1:702-1017 GCF_002922805.2 Oryzias melastigma
AGAAACGCCTCCAGACCTCCACAGAACCTCCTCCAGACCTCCATAGAAAGTCCTCCAAACCTATTTTTTACTCTGCAGTTTAAATCAAACTCTAACAAGCTGTAACAAATGGAATCCACCAATGGCCCGATCCAGAGGCCAGGTCATGTGACTCGTGAGGGCCTGTTAGCTAGTGGGAGAGAGTAAACAAAAAGGAGATCAAGTAAGCAGAACTTACTTCTGCACCAGCAGTCCCATCTGCAGGTCAAAGGTGAATTTCTAATGAACTCCTGCTGCTCTGCAGATGGGAGAAAACGACACAGTTTTTGTTTTTTG
>NW_023425199.1:0-1016 GCF_002922805.2 Oryzias melastigma
AACATACTTACACCCTCTTCATTTCCGAGTTGACTCATGTTAAATTAAATAAATGGCTTCTTTAAAATCTGTTTGAGGTACATTTAAAAAAAAAACATACTATTTAAAAACAATGGTCTTTTTTAAATATAGACATGGTAAAGGGTCTTCTCTGGTGTCCCCCTAGGCTCCCTTTTAGGTCCAAAGATGTTTTCTTCATACGTCACCTCAACGTTCAACAATGAAATAAAAAATGTTTTCTAGGACTTATGCAAATTGTCATTTGTTCTTCAGCCAGTTTAATATCAAGTGGGCCTGATGCCCTACACTGGATCACTGCAGTGATTTTCTTCAAATGGAGAATTCTTAAAAATTTCAACATGTTATGTTTTGTTTGTGTTCACCTTTCTTTTCTCCTCTGTGCAGGCTGACTGTGGCTCCTCCCAGCTGATCCCCTCCCTCTCCTGATCTCTGTGGAGGCGTGCACAGCTGTCTGCACTTAGTTGATTTAGCTGGCTCCCTATTTAAGTTGAGGTCCTCCTGTGTTCAGTGTTGGTTCGTTTTGTATGCTCTCCCTGTAGTTTTTCCTCAGCTCTTCGCTTAAATAGTTTTGCACCTCTTCCTTTGAGGTTGTTTTTTGTTATTAAATCATAAGATTCTTGAATTGCTTCCGAGCCTCCTTCCCTGCATCTGGGTCCCCTTCGACCAGCCCGTGACACAACAGTTACAACAAAAATGAGTTTTTGACTCCAAACTGCTCACAGAAACCAAATCTTGCTGATGTAGCCGGATCAGAGGGGGACCTGGCTGCAGACAAGATGGCCCCTGACATCATTGGCCAGAAGTGGAGATTATACAGAATTATACAGATTATAGAGACTCCAAGCCTACTCTAAACCCTAAAGATGGCCCAAAAGTGTTCCGGAAAGTAGAAAAAAGCAGAAAAAAACCTTAATGTTATGGTTGCCTGTTAAAATTAAGTTTTCAAGCATTGAGAGTCCTGGTCACAGTCGTAGACTTTCGGTTCTTGACTGATA
>NW_023425200.1:0-1016 GCF_002922805.2 Oryzias melastigma
CTAGCATATTTACAATAACACCCAAGCTTGTTTAAAACTCATAAAAACAGAGTTATAGCACTAAAACAAATGTCCCAACATTGTCAGCAACATGTAAAGAAAAACAGTCTGACACCGCTACATGTTAGCTGTGTTAGCACATGTACAATAACACCCAAACTTGTTTAGAACTCATAAAAAACAGACTAATACCGCTAAACCAAATGTTACTGTGACAATGCTAACATCCAACCGTGTTAGCAACACTCAAAAATGTTTTTTTTTTTTGTATGTCGTGCTTGTTTTTAATATTAAAACACTTTTAGTTATGTTTCACGTGAAAAGCACCTTATAAATAAAGATTGATTTGATTGAAAAAAAAATTGTCTGAGATGCTACATGTTAGCCATGTTAGCCTATTCACTAAAACACCCAACTAAACATTTTGACGGAGCGCCGTTTACCTCTCTAAGTCACTTTATCCATATATAAGGTGCTCCAGATTACATTTTATAGTTTTTATTTCTTTAAAGCATCATTTGGAAAATACTGTATGAATAAAGATCAGTAAAAAACATTTTAAATTCATTCAAGGATCACCTGAGACTGTTGAAGGCGCTCCTTCACGTCCTCATCTTTGGTTTTAAGAGTTTACACTAAAATGTTGTCAATAAAGTTTAATTTCTGAGAATTAAAATCTCTTTAAGACTTACAGGATTACAGGAACGATTATCGTGAATCTGCCGCCACCAAAACCAGATGTTACTGGATTTTACTGAGTTTTGACTCGATTTTTAAAATTCTTTTATTGTTACAAACCCTCAAGATAGCAGAAAATCTTCAATCTTTATTCAGTCTGATGAATAGATTTTTTTAATTGCCTCATAAAAAAAAGAATTCTTTGAATTTTCTGATTTAGTCTTCAAAAGTGCAGAAACCGTCTAACTCCAACCAGACAATTCTAACCATGATTGTTGCATAAATGAGTTTGATTTTCCTCCAGAGCTGGAAGCAATAATGACAAATGAAGCTTTAAT
>NW_023425201.1:0-1016 GCF_002922805.2 Oryzias melastigma
ATCCTGATTTGACCCCATAGAACGATCCCCAATGAAACTCTTGTAACTGCAGAAAAGACATATTTTACAGGTCAGAGAAAGACGACCACATGCAGTAGCACTTTGTCTTTAAACTATAATGAGGAGAAACTACAGTCAATCTAAACTCAAAAGAACTTGACAATAAATGCCTGTTTCTGAAGCTTCAAAGACATTTCTTATATCAATGTTCTCTTCTTTTTTACGTTTTTGAAATACTGGATTTAGTAAGTAACACATTCATTTTTTCATCGTCATAGATATGAAAAAACAATAAAAATACATGGTCTGACAGAGAAAGTACCTAACTAGTTTAAAATCAATTTTCTGATATATAAATTTGTTTTATTTCAAAAAGTGAATATTACATTACATTTAACCAATAATTTTAGACTCAGATAGTTGTTTTGAAATCTCAAAAAAAGAAATAAAAGTGACCTCTGTAAAACTTTGCTGGACATAACACTCAAAGAAAAGTTTGTGTTGACCGATTATGATTATAGAGGATGGACAACTAGAAAATATAAAATCTTCAAGTACGACCTTGGCTTAGGTTTAAAGAAAAGAGGAAAAATATCAACAAAAAAATAGGGAGAAAAATATACATTCATGAGTCCCAGCCCTGTCATTGCTGTCAGTCTCCCTGGGTTTATATATCATTTGTTAGCTGACATCTTTATTTCTTTATTGATGTTTAGTGTACAATCATGGTTGGCACCAAATCCTGTGCTGTAAATTGCAAAGTCAATATTCGGATTTCTCTGCCAGCTTTATAGGTTTGGATCTGTGCCAGCTGTGTTTTCTGTACCTCATGATGACAAAGGCAGCAAACGCCATTGGCTTTGAATACTAATGAGGGGAGAAGTCTAAAATATTAGCTGCTTTGGAATTTGTCGATACAGAGTTTATGTCAATGCTCTGGACTTGAGTTTAGCTACATTTTATTTTTATTTCTCTTGCTGGTGTGACATAATATTTAATAAAGTTTCCTTCATTGA
>NW_023425202.1:0-1016 GCF_002922805.2 Oryzias melastigma
CAACTTCGAACTTTGACTCATTTATTGCTGTAATTCTGACTTTTTTTTTAAATGCAGATTGAATCTTCACGCAGTTTTTATGTAAAATAAATAAATAAAAAGTGGAGAAAATAACTTAAAGTAACACTAGTTTAAACGAAGGTTAATAATAACAATAATTATACATTTTTTTCTGGAATTATCATTAAATTTGTGTTTGTTGGAACCATTTGTGCACCTTTGATGCTCCTGTTTTTTTATTTATTTATTAATTATTATTATTTTGTCAATTTCACGTGTAAAACATTTAGAGGATTTTACATTTTTTGGCCTTGCAAAGATACTTTTAAATTCTACTGGCTGGTGCACATTTAAGCATTTATTTTAATTGTAATATTCAGTCAAAACAACTTACTATGAGCATTTAACAGTTTTTAAAAAAGTAAAAATATTCCACTGAAGTGATTTGTTTTACTATTCCCAACATTCCAGAACATTCTGATCCAGTTCAGTCCAATCATCTTCACTGTGTCACATGACAGTCTGTAAAAATGACCATGAAGAAACGTGAAGACTCAACGAAGGCGACCATCTGCTGAGAGTCCATTTAGTGCCGGGTTTTGGGATGTCCGAATCTACAATTCCAAAATCCAGCTCTCTGGAAATTTCCCAGAAGTCTCTGAGAAAAAGCTAGATTACTTATCTAAAAACATGTATGTAAAGTAATTATTTATTAATCATTTACGTTTTCATCATCTTAACTCAGTGAAATAGTAGATAGTCTTTGCAAATTGTTCATATTTGTTATGTTTTTACTTCGACTACTCAGTCATTCTATTGGTCAGAATAACCGTTCTTGTTCTGATCCATTTTTTTTTCTCACCATATTTTTTCCTCAGTTCAAGCTATAAACTAACCAATCAGATGCCTCAGTAAAAGTAGGTGGAGCCTGGTGGCCCCCACGTTAAACGTTTAAAACATTTGATTAACTTTGTGTCTAGTGGTAGGGGTGTTGCTTTCCATCAAGCTCACTCCTG
>NW_023425203.1:0-1016 GCF_002922805.2 Oryzias melastigma
CCGGTGTGCTCTGTGTCTCAGTACTGGACCGGTACGGGTTCATGGTCTGGAGGTACCTGTGATTTAATGGGAATAGCCAGCACGCCTCAAAGAGTTAGGGACATCCAAAATATAAAAAAATTGACCTTTTGGACGGGTCCTTAACCTGTGAGAATGTGTTGCTGTGGTGCTCATCTGTAGAATAGCTTACCCGAGGATCTGAGAGTTTCTGCTTTTGAGGAGATTTTTAAATCTAAATCAAAGACGAATCATTTTAACGTAGCATTTATATCATTAACTTAACTGGGCTTTTCTGTTTTTTATGGCTATTGTGGTACATTTTTAAACTTTCTATCTTTGAATCTATACATTGCCTTCTCAAACTATTAGTCACTGTTTTCTTCCATTTGGTTGTTGTTTTCAGTCTATTGTGTTTCAGAACTTTATTGTTCTAACCTACATTTATGTCTTTATGTCAAAAACCTCGTGTTCTGCCCACGTTGATGAGGGGTACACTGCAAATAATGTAAATGATTAATTGTGTTAGGTAAATGTGGCATGTTAGATAAAATGGCACAACAATCCAACATTTATAATTTCCTTAATGCTTATTCCATTTTGTGTGATACTGAAAACAGTGGAAACTCCGATCTGGAATCTGCATCTTCCCGCATTTAACCAGTCCTCCTT
Organism: Oryzias melastigma; assembly: GCF_002922805.2. Classification (NCBI taxonomy): domain Eukaryota; kingdom Metazoa; phylum Chordata; class Actinopteri; order Beloniformes; family Adrianichthyidae; genus Oryzias; species Oryzias melastigma. The sequence goes on from NW_023425203.1 coordinate 670, forward strand.
CCCCTGGTCTCGCTTCAGGTGTTTCGGACAGACTTCATCACGGCCATGAAGCTGCCAGACTCTGCCCAGCTCGGCCCAGACGATTTCTACGTGCTCTCCGACCCCTGGAGACAGGAGTGGGAGAAGGGCGTGCAGGTCCCGGCAAACCAGGAGGCCATACCAGAACCTGTGGTCAGGTAGGACATTTGAACTTCATTTCACAAACTCTCTGAAGGGAAATGTCCATCAGCCTGATCGCCTCTGGTCTCTGTTTACATGCACAAATATCATTATAATGTACAACAACCATCTTTGGTCAAAAAGATGGCGCCTGTGAATACGGCTGGCCGTCTGTTCCTGCCCTGCTG
>NW_023425204.1:0-1015 GCF_002922805.2 Oryzias melastigma
GCGAAGGCAGGGTACACCCTGGACAGGTCGCCAGTCTGTCGCAGGGCCTTTAAACAAAACCTTTTACAAATCTGTTAACTTTTTCGCTTAAGTAATATAAGATTTAAGAGGACCAGGTCATCTTTGTAGGTGTCATGGTGTGTAAGATAATGACAGTAAAATACAGTTAGCTGCTTTCTCTATTAATTTATTTTTTATTTAGCGATATTGAGCTTTTTAAGCAATCTTTCCTGCATAATGCACCACTGGATTAGACTTTACACTGCAATGTTATACTTCATTTTCATGGTATGTGGTCAATGTTTTGCAGTTCTACTAGATGTTTCTATTGGCATGGAATCACAATAGACCCACAATATGGGTTAAACGGGGAATCCCTGGTTGAACTTCTTTAATTTCAGTTGCACCCTTTAGGAGTCACCACAGTGTATCATCCACCTTCATCTAACCATGATAACCTCCGCTTTGGTCCTTCTATTGGCCTTTTTTCTGGTTGCTCCAACCTCAACTTCCTGTTACCAATATCATCTCAGTCCCTCCTCTCATCATGCCCAAACCATCATCCCTACTTTAATCTCCAAAACATCTAATATGATCTTCAGATTTTTACTTCTTGATCCTATCCATCCTTGTCTCTCCAAAGCAGAACCTCAACATCTTCATCACTTTCGCCTTCAGCTCTGCCTCCTGTCTCTTTTTCAGAGTCTCTAAAGCAGAAACATGGCTGCTCTCACCACAGCTTTCTACAAAACTTTTACTTGTGATTTGCACACTTGGTTTTCCCCTTCCTGGCACAACCCTCTGCATTTAACTCTGACTTGGGACTGGTAGATAAAAGTCCAGAATTCTGCACCCCTCATTGGAAGTATTGGTTGAACGGCAATCAATAAACAATTAAGATAAAATAATTCTGATGTATTATTTCAGCAGTTTGACAAATCAGGAGGTTCTTCAGAAAATGATGTAAAAATTCTATTGAGGAGCACAAACTCTCTGTGACACAGAAGGAGTCGGC
>NW_023425205.1:0-1015 GCF_002922805.2 Oryzias melastigma
TTCTGCAGGTCTGTGTAGGTCCGGAACGGTTCGTCTGGAGGCAGCCGGCGGCTGAAGCTCATAATCTCACCATTGCTCATGCTGGAAACACAAATGTGGGTCAGACCGCAGTTTCTGGAATGGAAAACAGCAAACACTGCAGAGCTTCAGCTCCCCCTGCTGCTCAAAGGCAGAATTACACAACCTTCATGTTTCACTGCTGCTGCTGCTGCAAAAAATCCTCACGAGGATCACTAAACAAAAACATTTAAACAGCTGTAACACAACTAACGGATTACTTAAACCAAATCCTGTAGTGAGTATGCAATTTTTCCTGTTTATGCCAGTCTAAAAAAGCATCAGTATAAAATAAAAAACACTTTATTCATGTCATTCTTTTAAAGTGTTTACCTTTCAAATAAAAAAAACTTCCTGTTATCCCACAGTGGTGCAGATGGGCTGTTTGAGTCAGTTTCCACCAATCAGACAGTCAAGAGCAGAACCAGATCCAGTTTTTGAGTGTAGTTCAAGTGTAAGTACTAATCTCATTTGCAATCTCCTTTTATGTTAGAAGCTGAGCTATAAGGGTTCCTAACCCCCGTGAACGCAGTTCACTGCAAGTTTCATCCTCCCTCACTTGTTCAGGCAAAAACATGTACATTCCTCCACCTGAAGAAGTGACATGGTGGAGGAATAATGGATGTCTACAGCTGAGAACCATGGCCTTAGTCTTCTCCCAGCTGCTTCACACTCAGGATCAAACACCTCCAGACAGATGAAGGTCAGAGCTTCAAGCAGCCAAAGAAAAGAGGACAGAACTTTATGTCAATGTCTACTGATGACACTGCTACCAAAGAATCCCCCTTTACTTTAACCTTTAGAAAAGGTGAAGTTTTTATCTTTTACAGCAGCGTTTTTCAACCAGTGGGCCACAGTACATCTGTGAGCAGTGAGAGATGGTCTGATGTGCCGCTGGAAACTCATCAATTTCACCCAATTGGTCTAAAAAGCATTTACTATTGCCAGGATATCAGCT
>NW_023425206.1:0-1015 GCF_002922805.2 Oryzias melastigma
ACTTTTCTTTTTTCTTTTAATATCATTTGTTTTAAGATTTAAATTATACTATATAATACTGAATATATTATATAATACTGAAGAAGCATTTTACGTGTTTGTGACACAAAAGTCTAAAAATTATCAACATATAAAAACTAATAATGCTAAAGAGCCCAATCATTTTAGTCAAAGGTAGTAAATCCTCAGCTTTGCTCCTTTTAGTTAGCATTACTCTGTAACCGTTTATCTGATCAAAGTTTTGCTGATGACTGTGTTTTCATTTCCTGATGCAGATCCGTGTGTATAGATTATGTTCTCGCCTCTAATTTGTGGTTTTTGTGTGTTCTGGTTAAAATAAAAGAAAAAAAACAGTAAAACACCAGGTGATCAAAATACATGTCTTGGTTCAAAAGACTTTGACCAAGAGAAAATGACAGAACCCACTGTTGTTTATCCCTGTAAAACTTTAGTTGAGATTGTTTCTAACCATTAAAATTTAGAAAGCATCTAAATAACCAAAAAATGATAATTAAAAAAGTATTGGGTTCAAAGTGATAGTGCTGTTGCTCTGATCAGATAAACAGTTTCCTCTTTACCTGGTAATCTTTACATCAGTGTTTTTAAGTCTTCCATTCTCTAATGCACAAACAGATTATTGTTCACATTTTGAACCAATGTTAACCCTTTTGTAGTTGATTGAGACATGAAATTGCTTTTAAGAGAAATGAAATTATTAAAAAGTAAAGTAAATGACTAACTACAATGAAATTGTGTTTTAATGATTTTAACATGTCTGAAAAAAATGAGGCAGTAAATAGTTCTTTGGGTTTTTAAAAGACTTAACATTTATGTAAAGTGTTACAGATTTTTCCCCACATCTGTCTTTGAGCTGTAGCATAGACCACATATGTTCTAACAAAGTTACTACATATTCTAATGAAGCCAGGTTATGTCTTAAACCACGCTCATACTTTGCACGAGGTAATTGGGATAAAAATAAAGTTAAATGAAAGATCAGAGGATCTTGTTTATT
>NW_023425207.1:0-1015 GCF_002922805.2 Oryzias melastigma
CACTTTAAGTTCAGCTGTGTTTGGCCATTTAGGAGCTTCAACGGCAGGTTGGTTGGAAAACATGTAGGACACTGGCCCTCGAGGACCGGTGTCTGATTTAGAGACAGACAGGAGGCAGCAGAGATGAAGATGTTGAGGTTCTATTTGGAAGAGACCCGGATGGATCAGGAATGAATCCATCAGAGGAACGGATCATGGTGGATGTTCTGGAGAGAAATGCAGGGAAGCAGATAGAGATGGGTGTCGATCATCGTGTCTAGTACCGAGTTAAGGTTCGGGTTAGGATACTGGTGCCGACCACATCCCGGTACCAATTTGTGGTTGGAGATTGGGGACCCCTGATTTAAGGGGGCACCAAAATCATCAATTTTTGGCGCGGATGGGTCCTTAACCAAACGTCAATATGTGACGAGTTGGGACTGAGAATGTGCTGCAATATGTTACCAGTGCAAGATATCATCGGGCCGTTGATAGAAAAATTTAAATTAAAATGATCTGGCGGGCTGGATCCAGCGCCCGGGCTTTGACTTTGACACATGGTTTAGGATGTTAGTAAAAGGATACAAAGGTTGGAGATACAAAGTCCAGAGAGGAAGTTCATGGGTTCAGAGGAGTACATAAGATAGATGTTGAGCACAAGGAGGATGCAGGGGAGTAGATTAGATACATTATTCACACAATATTCCCTAACGGGATAACCTCCTAAAATGTACCAAAGTGAAGGAGTAATGACTTGTGCTCAGTTTTGCAGATGAGTTCAGTTTGCTGGTGCAGTTCCGGAGTCATCAGAGGGAGGAATGCAGTGTCTTGACCATACTGAGCCCCGACAGCCACATCATGCTGCAGCTGCGGATCAGCGCCCGCGCTGTCATCTTCATCGGAACCCAGCAGCGACACTATGAGTGAGTCCCCCCCCCTTCCCATTCCAGTTTGAAATTAAATCTTCACTGAACACTTAAAATGATCTACAGGCAGAATCAGAAGATAATGTTCATCAGCATGTTTTCATTAGAGA
>NW_023425208.1:0-1015 GCF_002922805.2 Oryzias melastigma
TTCAGAATGCCTCCAGCACTGTCGCTATTTCTTTTGTGTGTAGTGCGTGTGGAGACTGTGGCCTTGTAATACATGACCTGTGATTTAGGAATCTAAAAGGGTCAGTTCATTCACAGCACTGCAATATTTGAACTTTTTTCAGATGTGTTACAACCAGGATGACACATCGCGATAAAAAAGAAAAAACAACCAATGTTGAGGAAGTTTCCTTCTTGACGACGAGCATACAGAAAAGAGACAGAAAGGAGTGCTGTATCTGAGCTCAGTTCAATGATTGAACTATTGTTGTGGTGGTGTTGGCTGGATGTCCTGGAATGGTTGATGCATTCTGCAGATTAAACACTTGAAAGGGGTGTAAGAAAACATTGATTTAGTGAAATATTGCAGTGCATTATATGGCAATACGTATATTGATTTAAAATACTGCAGATTGTTATTTAAAAGCAAATATGTGGTTTATTCTTAAATTTATTTTCCAATTAAATGTTTCTTAATTCACCAAATTAGAAGCACCATGAATGTGTTTGGGTTAAAGCAACTTGTTTATGCGGTACAGTTGCAGTGCCTAATTTTACAATCAATGAATACCATGGATTTTACAGTTTTGTGAAAAAAATGTATTAGTATTCAGAATAGTGAATAATAGTGAATAGTGAAATATTGTCTTGTCTTGATATGTATCGGGACATCTATTGTATCATGATGTGTATCGCGATACGTATCGTATCCCCAGACTCTTGCCAATACCCCTAGAAATTTGCCTCTGAGTTGTGGGCCGGATTGTTGGTGCAGTGTAAGCCCGCCTACATTTCCCATCATCCGTATGAGCTAGGTTGCTATCTTTACTAGCTTAGCTTCATATCATAGATAAACTTTGTGTTTTATTCCTATCAGGCAGATACATCTACTTGCCGTCGCACCGTTATTAAAAACCTCAATGATCCAGATGAATTGTTACACAATTGAATTGCTGGTTGCTTGGCCTCATCTTTGAATCTTTTTGTCTGTGATGATG